>NC_044048.1:19871474-19953363 GCF_902167405.1 Gadus morhua | reverse complement strand
GCAAGGAGTCGCCAGAGATTGAACATGTCAAATCGCAAGGTCCAGTTTTAGAACGCGGCGATTTAACTATTCCTCTTCAGCCAATCACAGCACAGAACAACTTGTACGTCACGGCCTTACTCCGTCCCGGTACCGTACTGTCGTATTTTGTTGATGTATTTGCACTTTTAATCTTGCTGAATTCTACGACGAATAATTGTGTCCAAATACAGATATGAGGACGACAAATGACCTGAAAAGATTTGGTTGGGGTTTGTCTCATTTTTCCTGCATTTACAGTGTGGGCGCAGAATTCGACGGTGCGCTAGATTGATTGTGGCATCGTTGATTGCGACCTGCGTTGCTTGTGGACTCTGTGATGATCGCAGACACGAATAATAGTGTCCAAATACAGATATGAGGACGACAAATGACCTGAAAACACTTGGTTGGGGTTTGACTCATTTTCCCCGCATTTACAGTGTGGTCGCAGATTTCGACGGTCTGCCATGAATTGTGACCCATCGGGGATTGTGACCTGCTGCTTGTGGACTCTATGATGATCGCAGACATGAATAATTGTGTCCAAATACAAATATGAGGACGACAAATGACCTGAAAACATTTGGTTGGAGTTTGACTCATTTTCCCCGCATTTACAGTGTGGTCGCAGATTTCGACGGTCTGCTGTCATGAATTGTGACCCATCGGGAATTGCGAACTGCTGCTTGTGGACTCTGTGATGATTGCAGACATGAATAATTGTGTGCACATACAGATATGAGGACGACAAATGACCGGAAAATGCAATGTATCCAACAACGGGTAATCTAAACTAACTGTAAGCTCCAGCTATTTACTCCAATGCAGATGTAGTGGAGAATGACAAGACATAGTAACTCTAGACTACTCTCAAGTAAAATAAAAATAAAACTAATTGCAAACCTAACTAATCTAACCTAACCTACGCAAATAATGCTGTTGCGGCTCTCAGCATGTGCCAGAGCGTTCACAGTTGCTATGGAAACCACCTAGCGTCGCAGCCCGTTGCAGCGCGTTGCAGCCAGTGTGAACTGCCCAGTTTTAGAACGTCGCAGCCCGTCTCGTTGCAAGGCGTTGCAAGGCGTTGCAAGGAGTTGCGAGTTGCAAGGCGTTGCAAGGTGAATCTTTGGTCTGAACTGGGCTTAAGGCCTGTAGAGATATAGAGGAGGAAGGTTCCAGAAGGAGGCGTGTAGAGAGAGGAGGAAGGTTCCAGAAGCCTGTAGAGATATAGCGGAGGAAGGTTCCAGAAGCCTGTAAAGATCTAGTGAGGAATGTTCCAGAAGGAGGCGTGTAGAGATATAGAGGAGGAAGGTTCCAGAAGCAGGCCGTGGCGCGTTCCCCAGGAGAGGTCACCACAGCGGTTGAACTGCGTCCAGGTCGGAGCCATCGGCATTCAGCCGACGTCCCCGCCGCCGGCTGGCCGACAGACGCCACCTGCCCGTCACGATCCACCGTGGCGGCCGCTGAAAAGGATCACGTCTACGGCAAGGTCACGGCAAGAGATTCATCCGCCCTCCCTGTTCTCCCATTCCTCCCACTCCTCTCCCCTCCCGGCCCACCAGCATACATTACCACTAATGTTGGAATCAATGGAAGCCAGAAGGCGGGGGGCGATCGATGTGTCAGGAACGGCATGGGACTGGCTGGTGGCGGGGGTTCACTGGTGGTGGGGGGGGGGGGGGGGGGGGGGGGGGGCCCGGGTCTGGTGCCTGTGGCTGCTGGGCTGATGAACTGATGATGAACATGATAGCCCAGGCTGAGGTGGAGAGAGGCTGCACACTGCGGTAGGACTGGAGGGGTAGGCTGTGAACGGTCTTCAGAGGCGACATTAAAAGACGTGGTTATTGGAGCGCTGGGACCTCTCTCTCTCTCTCTCTCTCTCTCTCTCTCTCTCTCTCTCTCTCTCTCTCTCTCTCTCTCTCTCTCTCTCTCTCTCTCTCTCTCTCTCTCTCTCTCTCTCTCTCTCTCTCTCTCTCTCTCTCTCTCTCTCTCTCTCTCCCCCCCCCCCCCCCCCCCCCCCCCCCCCCCCCCCCCCCCCCCCCCCCCTCTCGGTTATGGGACCGCTGGGGCCGGGACGCTTAGGGTGGAGGTCCTTAATGAGGGCGTAGTTTAAAAGTGAGGGTGAGAAGGGAGGTGCCGTCTCCGTCCTCTACAGGCAGACGGTCGATTAGTGACGTAGAATCCTGGGAAGGTTTTGACACTAATGTAATCCGTACGAAATACATGAAGTACTTAAAACCACAAAACTCTGAGCCTCAAAGGACTGAAGAAGAGGAAGATGGAGACAAGGACGAAGACGATAAGTATGTTGGTTGCCGGTTGGTTGTGCGGGTCAAGGGGTACAGGAGTCCTACTGAAGGGGTTGTGGGGTACAATGGGGGTACCCACCCTAACCCTAACCCTAAGGGGTACAGGAGCCCTACTGATGGAGGGTTGTGGGGTACATGAGGGGTACCCGCCCTAACCCTAACCCTAAGCCGCATGGACGCCCAAGCAGTCTGTCAGGGTTCCTCAGCCAAGCCGCACGCGAGATTCCCCTCTTTTAATTAAGACTCAAGCCACCATTAAATTGGGTAATTCACAGATATAACTGCTGGAGGATTAAGAAACAGGCAGCAAACGAAGCAGTCGGAGCGCAGAACCTTCTGCTCTCTCTCCACGGAGGCTTTTGGATTCGGCCCTTTTTTTAATTGGTGCAAAGTTCTCCTCAGACTCTTTAATAAGACGTTTTCACAAGGTCTCTGGGGAGACATTAAAATGCATCGGGCAGAGATATTAAAGCATACGCCCAGAAGAATACACTTCTCATCGCAAGCGATGAGGAGTTGGATGTTTATTTATTTATTTTCAATTAATTGGATAAAGAAAATGCAAATGTATTTAATGAGAGCACAAAATGGACACCAATACTAAGAGGCCAGTATAATTATGGTATTTGCAATATCGCTTATTAGATCAAAGTAGCAACGACTTCTTGGCCATTTGAAGTTTGTTGGATACTCGCCATGTTCCGGCGAGTTCTGTTCCCTTTAGGTTCATGCATTAATCTCTCCACAGATTAGAGTAAAGAATGAGCAGAATCACATAAGATTGAAGCCTACCGCCAACCACGCATTACAACACATATTCTGAGTGTTATATTAAAGTAATATCTTTTGTTTACACAACTAATGAACTGGCTAGCTTTAATTTCACAGGGACATAAATAAAAGATCACCCCCATCAGCGAAAGGCAGCCCACCGTATTCATAGTATACAGAGTGGTTTGTTCACCATTGTGTCTGCTGACAGCAGCGCCACACACACACACATGCACACGCACACGCACAGACACACGCACATGAGGCATTTACACGCACACACACACACACACAGTCAAACACACGCACATAGACACACACACTCTCTCTCTCATACACACACACACACACACACACACAAACAGACCCACAGACACACACACAGACACACACACACACACACACAGATACACACACAAACACGCGTGTACAAGAGGCATTTACACACACATACACACACACGCACACACACAAACACACACGCACACGCGTACACACACAAACTAATCTGACTGCAGCTCCGCTTGATAACTTGACGATGTGTTTATCAAGCAGTGTGTGACCAAATAGTTTGGGAGCATTCAAACGCGCCACCACTTTTAATTTTACAAAATTATTTAAAGAAGCAGTCTGCAGAATTACTCAATGATGGTGGTGCTTGAGGAAAGTGTAGCAATCACAACAGTTTTGTATGAAATAGACTGAATAGTCACCTGAAAGGATGAACAGAAAGCTACACGGGGGGCTTTTCTCCTTGATGATGGTCTCACCAGGCTAGCTTTCACACATTTGGCTTCTCATCCCAGTCTATGAAACACACAGCCATAGGGTCAGTTACATTTGAACAGCCAGCTTAATTTCACATGACATTGAAGATCAAATTCAAATATGAATGTCCCATCTGGGATACGTTTTATTAATGGCCCAACAGGTCTCCTCGCACATACACTTCTTCAAAGCCAATAGAATATCAATCACTATTTGCCAGAGGAAAATAAAGAAAATACATATTTAATCCGTGGTTTGAGTCTGCCAGAAACAACGATTTCAACAGCTTCAAGGTCATTCATGAGCTATGTTTGTGGAGGTGGAAGTTTGAGCTTCAAGGTGGTGTAACGAGAGGCGTTGGTGTTGGAGCCTCCATCCTCTGCCAGGGGCCGACCTTGTGGATTAAAAGCCTCTTTACATTTCCGTCTCCCCGTGAAAGAACACAGAGTTAGCACTCGACGCCTGCTTTCACGCTAATAGTCGCCGCAACTAATTAACAGACTTACTCACCGGGTCTCCCTAAGTGCTCAGTGTTGCATTCCAAAGGTCTGAAGGAACTAACATAAAAACAGAGGCTGAACACATTGAACCGGCACAACTAAAAAGTAAAACTATTTATTGTGGTGGGGGGCTGACACGCAGGGAGAGTGAGTGGGCCGATGGTGGAGCCGGAGGACAAAACAAGATAGCAAAAGGATTCATTTTGGACAACATGACGTTTTTCTGATCAGGTCATTGTACTTCCATAAAATAGTTTAATTGCATTCTTAGTTGCTGCATATCTGTTGAATTTCGATGGATTCTGAACGCTTTCTCAGAACTTGTACTGAATACACAAAGTGTATTCACTCACTCACTCGACTCACTGAACTGAATACACACTTCTGTCTGACTCACTGAACCCCTGAACTGAATACACACTTCTGTCTGACTCGATGAACCCCAGAACTGAATACACACTTCTGTCTGACTCACTGAACCCCTGAACTGAATACACACTTCTGTCTGACTCACTGAACCCCTGAACTGAATACTCACTTCTGTCTGACTCACTGAACCCCTGAACTGAATACAGACTTCTGTCTGACTCACTGAACCCCTGAACTGAATAAACACTTCTGTCTGACTCACTGAACCCCTGAACTGAACACTCACCTCTGCGTGAGTCCATGAACCCCTAAACTCCACCCAGAGGATCAAACAGGGGTAGAGAGACTGAAATGACCTCAGGAGTTGTTCCAACAAAACGCTTTCTCTGCAGCAGCCATCACCATGGGGCTTAACGAGCTGTGGTACGAGCCCATAACCCGGTTGGAATGGAGCCGATAAGCACGCTCGTATTATAAAATCACATTATTAACCAGTCTGATTAGCGAGCTCTTTACCGGAATTACATTTACATTTAGAAGACACTGTTATCCCAAAGGCCCATCTACTGAGGCTGAAAAAACTCTGAGCATCTCCATACCGCCAACCAAACAGATTTGAGGGTTGCACTACCAAGTTTCTTAATATCAAATAACACGGCACAAGAGTGCCGAGTATATATATATTTATATATATTTCCTAATTAGTGCGTAATAGTTGCAGCTCACAGATAGCGAAGTTGTACACATCCACAAAGTGTGTTCTCAGTTCAACATCAAATTAAATCCTTCGGCGACAACAAAACCACGGCAACGAGGGCTAAGAATAAGAGCTCTATAAACAGGAGCGCGTTATGTGGACCGGGCAGGCAGAACCAAAGGCAGCTCCAGTCTGCTCGACGGTTAATGATGGCACCGTGGGGGGTCGCTACGTCTGACGCTGGGAACTGCCTTCACAACCCCCCCTGCTTAACCTTGTCACCGCAACACGACACACACACTAAGCACTACCACACGCTACTGTGTGTGTGTGTGTGTGTGTGTGTGTGTGTGTGTGTGTGTGTGTGTGTGTGTGTGTAAATGCCTCCTGTGTGTGTGTGTGTGTGTGTGTGTGTGTGTGTGTGTGTGTGTGTGTAAATGCCTCCTGTGTGTGTGTGTGTGTGTGTGTGTGTGTGTGTGTGTGTGTGTGTGTGTGTGTGTGTGTGTGTGTGTGTGTGTGTGTGTGTGTGTGTGTGTGTGTGTGTGTAAGTATGCATTTGTGTGGGTAAATGCCAACTGTGCAGTCATTGGAGATTCCCTGAATTCTCTTGACATTCTGATAATTCAACTTCTGATTAATCAACTTCTGATTAATGAGTGAAAGAACCCTTTCACTCATTACAGGTGTCTGATTAATCAGTGAACTCACCCTGTCACTCATTACAGGTTTCTGATTAACCAGTGAACTCTGCATTGCTGTAACTCATTACAGGTGTCTGATTAACTTTTAGCAATTAAAATGTTGACTTTTTGTGTTTGCCTTTTTTCATACATTTTTCGATTAAAAGTAGAACACAGCATGAATGAAATCCGGATAGTCCAAAAGAAACACTGAGGAAGATAAAAGATAAATTAAGATAATCCCTGATGAGAAGGTGCGTCAGAAAAATACAGGACACCTCCCTCCACCTCCCTTCTCCTCCTTCCTCCTCTTTTCCTCCCTCCTCCACCTCCCTCCCTTCTCCTCCTTCCTCCTTTTTTCCTCCCTCCTCCCCCTCCCTCCTCCCTTTGCCTCTCTTCGCCTCCCTCCTCCCTCGCTGACAGGCTCCTTTCTCCGCCCACACTACGGAGGTTCACTCCAGTAGATATTTATCACCGCCTCTTGGCTTCACTCTTTTCCTCTGTGGATTTTTTAATAATGAAAACGCAATAATTCAAAACATTACAAAGGGAGATGATGCATGGCTTTGTCGTTGCCTAATAATGTGCTTTTATTGCTTTGTAATGGAATGAATAAATACACGAAAGAACCGGATGAAGGCAAGGACACCCAAAGAAATAGTCCACCCAGACACATTCTCTCTCTGCTGCTTCTGAAACACGTCCATCGGACAAGGACCACTCTCTGAATCCCAAGGATGCAGAGAGTCCCTAAGAGCGCATACATTACCTCTAAATACCTCCGGTCTTTCAGTTGAACGTTTTGTTATTATTATACATTATTGTTATTATTGTTAACCAGTGGCTCAAAGCGCTTTACAATACTGCCTAGCAACCTTCCGGTTACCAGACACTAGCTCCTGAGCCACATGCCTCCGGGAGAGCTGGACGAAGTGAAGGTAGTCAGGAAGGATCTCTAGTCCATCTTCTAACCCTGATTCTCTCCTCCCCCCCTAGCCCCCAGAATCTCTCCCTGGCTATCTCTTTAATTACAGAGGAGCAGGATCCCCCCGCACAGAGATAAAGTTGGCCTCCCTGTCGCTGTTGTTGGTGATTACAAACACCTCCTCCTTTGAGACTGCACTGTCTGCATCCACCGTGCTAGCCCCAGACACTATCTCGGAGAGAGGGGGGGGGGGGGGGGGGGGGGGGGGGGAGAGAGGGAGAGAGGGAGAGAGGAATGGAGGGGCGCGAGAGAGAGGAATGGGGGGGTGAGAGAGAGAGAGCGAGACGGAGAGAGAGAGACGGAGAGAGAGAGAGACGCCGAGAAAGAGATAGAGAGACAGAGAGAGAGAGAGAGAGAGAGAGAGAGAGAGAGAGAGAGAGAGAGAGAGAGAGAGAGAGAGAGAGAGAGACAGAGACAGAGCCAGAGAGAGAGAGAGAGAGAGAGAGAGAGAGAGAGAGAGAGAGAGAGAGAGAGAGAGAGAGAGAGAGAGAGAGAGAGAGAGAGAGAGAGAGAGAGAGAGAGAGCCAGAGAGCGAGCCAGAGAGAGAAAGAGACAGAGCCAGAGAGAAAGAGAGAGAAAAAAAAGCAGGGAGGCTGATTATTAATGTTGAGTAAACAATGTACGGTTCTGTATGGCTGGTAAAGCAGGCATTAAAAGTGCTCAGGTTCGATTCCCACCGGGGCCAGCCATGCTCACAATGTTACCACCAGTGCTGTATGGATAAAAGCCTTATTGATATAATCAGCGGCCTAATTCAATTAATTATTCCATCAAATTGAATACAAACGAAAGGCGTTAACCAAGCCAAATCCCGAGTCATCTGGGTTAGTCTGCGTGACGTTCAAGATCAACACTGACTCGGCGCTTCTAGCGAGCGATCGATTTCAGAAAGTAATTAAAATATAATTGCGTTTTTGACGCACACCCAAGAGCGAGCCGGGTCCACCGTTTGACAGTTGAAGTCCTGGCTGCGCGTTGCGCTCCAATTGATCCAAGTTCAGCGATAACACGGCCATGGCTAGCGTAGAAGAAGCTATTAAAATAAGACCATCAAACACGCGTATGAATAACCTTTCGACATAAGCGAAATGTATACATACCGATAAAATACAAAAGAGTTGTCTTACCCTTTGTTATACTTGTTAATTCATTAAGAGCAGATTCGAGGTGAAATGATCCAAATCAATTTGCATTTGAATGAGAACCTTTTTCATCCATTGAATAGGCTACTCTCTTGTCTTCACCATCTCACAAACTCCCTGAGTTTTATGAGTTTAATGGCCTAAAGCTGACACTGCAGGAAACTGACACAGAGGCAGCCAACATAATAACCTAATGTGGTAAAACAAGAAAAATTGAGATACAATTCAGGCATCTAGCCCTCCAGCCTAATAAATAACCGCGTTAAGCTTTTTGGGAGATCACTTTTATTTTTTATCAAAAGGGTTGTCACACTTGTCGAAACTGAGCTCAACGTGGGTTAATGACGTGAAACCGAACGCCTTGTCATTAGTCCCGTCGTTCAACAGACACTCCGCTGACTTACGGGAGAAGGGCTCCGGTGGAGAGACGACACCGTCTGAGTCGACGGTGAGTAACGGAGAACAGATGAGTCTGTTTGAAGACGGACCGAAGAGTGTGTCAGAGTAAACTCTGGGACACGCGGCTCGCTGTTTGCTCAACGACTCCCTTTCCATCCCTCCCCCTCTCCCCGCTCTCTCTCTCCTCCTTTCTCCTCTCCGGTGGCTCCCAAACGAGTGAAAGTTAATACAGCGCTGTTGAAATGGATTGCCGTTGGGAGCCGTCACTCCCACGCCGTGACGCGCGCTCCCTGGCTGGAGTCCTACGCCGTATAATAGATTCCGACTGGGATTTTTGGTAAGTAGGACGTGAATAATTGATTGTGACATTTGAAGATAATGAAAAGCAAGTGAGACATTACGTGACATTATGGGATATCAGGTGTCAGGTCGCGTCAGATCACAGACGCGCAGTGTGGCGCGAGGTCAGAGCGAGAGGGAGGGAGGCTACCTGGGTGGTTTCCCATCATGCATCAGGAATAGTTTGGTGTTAGCTGTTAGACTGTTGAACCCACTGCAGGTACGTTTTGAGAGTTTAAAGAGAGAGCAGAATAAGTTTGTATAATTGAAAAAACACACTGTACTCCCTCCCTCGCTGCTTGTCTCTGCCATTCTGCGATGTGATTGACAGTTACTCACCGAACCAATCAGGGAAGAGATGCACTTTTATTCAGAAATGAGCCGGGAGCGGTTTAAAATCTAAATGGTCTCACACACACTACAAACAGATATTCTCACAGAGCATTTCACTAATTAATAGCTGATTGATGGCTTTGGCATTTCTGACAAATTACACTCAAATGATAGATCACCTTTAAGTTTGTTTTGGTATCAGGGCTAGGGGGCAATTAAGAGAGTTTGGTATGACTGGGAAATCCAAATGTTCGGTCTGGGATTAATTAAAGTAAATCTCATCATATCTGATGTAATACGTTTGTAATAATCCCCTAAACAATCCGTCTACTCTTTCCCTCTCCGGTGGGCCAACAGATGAGACTGAGATTGCTGATATACGATCCATAGAACCATCACCAAGTCTTCAGATCCAAATGCTAAACGATAAGCGTGCCCTGGCACAGGTTGGAGTACTGTTACAGGCCTTGGTCAAGGCCGTTCTCAACAGCTATCAGAGTCGGCCATACAATATTCACTTCAGAGCGCTGTGGATTAACTATTAACGCTCCGTCTCACTTCACATCGTCTCCGCCTCTGTCTCCAAACACGTTAACTACCAGAGCCTTCTCTTCAGTATGGCCGCCAGCTGTGATGGTAATTACTAGGTGCAGGGCTGGGATGTGGGAGATGGAGGAGATATTAAAGATTGATGAGAGATGATTGTGTGGGGGGAGGTTGACGAGACGTCCTGTGGTTCCCATCGCTGCCCTGCTGGGATCCCAGTCTCACTTTGGCAGGCCGCCAGTGGCGAACAGCAGCGTTGTAATTCAGAGGTAATATTCATAAAGTTGTCTCAGGGTTCGGTTCGAGGTCTGCATCTCAAACAAGCCGGGCAAAGTGGTCGTTAAAACCTTGGATAGACTTAAAAAAAAAGTACTATTTTGGGCTGACAAGGAAATGACACAGAGCTCCTCAACGTGTTTGAGGAGACGTCTAGCAAACGGGCGGGGGGCTGCGATTAATCAGTCTGTTTTGGATTGATTAACTGCTTTACTCACCAGAAGAGTCTGAAGTTCTGTGATACCAATACTCTTCAATTGTTCCAAGGTCTACTGCTCTTCATTATTTAGCAGAGGCTTTTATCCATAGGGACTGACAGAGAACTCAGAGGCACGTCATACAGAAGCAGGTATGGGTGGGGGGCGCCCTCCTCAATGAGGCCTACAGGTGGACTGCGGACGTGGGGAATCAATCCCAGAAACTCTTCGGCCAGAGACCTCCACCTCCGGCATCTTCCTTCTCCCGGCCCCTTCAATATTTAGAAAAGCCTTGCGGAAATGTACAGAGAAGCCTTCAAAGAGACGGGCCAGAGGAACATTGTAACCACATCAAGACTGGTTCTTCTGTCCTACCGGCGGACATCTGTGCTCAGACTCTCAACACAACCTTAGATATTCATGAGGAGACCGCTGAGGTCGGCCCGGCTTCTCATTGGTCATTCAGCTCCTGGTGCTGCGATTCGGGTCCCATCACCCCCCCCCCCCCCCCCCCCCCCCCCCGCCCTCCGGGACTGGCTGACAGCCAAGCGGGAGGTTGGAAGTACACCCCCATTTTGAATTTGAACAGCACAGCGATTTCTGGAGGGTTCTTTCAACACGTTAATGCTCAGAGCTGAGGCGTCGCCGTGCCAACAGCCCATAAAACAAGTCGTTTGTTAATCCCGCGGGGCGTCTGTGTTATTGTTCCTGCGCTGAAAGATGGATGGCTCAAAGGTCAACGCGGATGAGTGCAGTTTGGACGGCTGGTTAAATGGATTTCTATTCAAGTGCAAGCTAATGAGCGAACGATACGGCAGACTTTTAATACCGTTGTGCTCCTCGTATTATGGGATGGAATGATCGCTCCCTGATGGCTGATAGGATTAGCCTAATGCACTCGAATCGTTTCATTGAAACCTATTCCCATCCCCCAAAAAATATCCTTAAAGACATGTACAAATGTCTATCTTCATGAATTATCTTCAAGTGAAGCATTGAAGATATATATTCTAGTGTGAAGATATATATTTATAGTTTGAGTAGTAGCCAAGGCGAAGTGAAACTCCAGAACCCTTCTCGTTGAAATTGATCGCGCTTCGTACAAGAAGCCATTGGGTTAAACCCGTTTAAAAAAAAGATTGGCGATAAAGAAAGCATACAAACAAAAGTCGGGAAGCATTCTCGATGTTGACGCCAGAGCGATTGTTGGAGCGCTAGAAGTCCAGCAGTCTGATGCCTGTGGGGGAGTTAGTTTGGAGAATACATTATAGATGAAGCTCGGTGCATCACAGCGAAGACAAACACAGAGACAGGTGTGTGTGTGGGGGAGGGGGGGGAGTTCCAGTGGTGGGTCTCGCTGGTCTCTGGGGGTGTGTGAGTGTGTGTGTGTGTGGGGGGAGGGGGGGGTTACTCCGCGGTCAGACGTGGTTCACCAAGAGGAGCTGAAACACACGGAGGCGTGGGACGAGAATGTCCAAAGACCTGCAGTGACAAAAAAACGATCAAATCAAATATATCATTACAAATAAAGTGTATAATGATTTCAAATAACTACATCAAAGCAACATTTAAGACAATTTAGCAGGGATATTTAGAAAAAAAGTCAAAAGGGTCTCATTTCCAAATGAGAACATCAACGTTAACTGATGAGACAAACCCCTTTCCGACACACACTACAGACAGGAGGGACATGGGGAATGGCAGGAGTCCGTTAGGCCTAAAAAAAGGTTTGGTTCCTGTTGGTTGTCAGTTGAGGTCATAGGTAGGTAGGGAATTTATTTATTTGTTTATTATTATTAAAAAAAAAAATTCCCAGTGGCAGCGAATGATAGGTAGGTTGTTTTCATTACATTTTTCTGTTTTTTTATAGCTCATAAAATAATTTGGGTCGCACATAAATTGACAGGGTCGGTCGGAAACCGGAACCAAACAAAAATATTTTTTAGGCCTTAGCATCCTGAGATACATAACTGTCCGTCCACACCAGAAGCGAATTGAGCGACCAAATCGCCGGAAGTCATTCACTTTCTATGGGCAAGAGCGAACAAAGCGACCAAAGCGACCAACGCTACCAGCGGCCAAAGTTGAGCGACCAGAGCGTCAAAAAGAAGTTTAAAACTTTTTAACTTTATGCAAATTACTATTATTCGCTTCAGCGACCAAACACTGACAGCCAATCGGAATGTTGACGCTCTTCGCTTGCGTGGATCCCAGGGAACATCGGCAGGCACTTTGGTTCCTACCTACCTTTATTCACTCACTGAACAAAATGTCGGCTGAAGTATTAATCGCGGCTGTAACTGGGGCACCCGGTGTTGTACGAACCCACCCTTTTTCAGTTCAGAGATCGAAACGCCATAGTGGTTTGGATATCAAGTGATGATAAGCGGGAGTATTTATAGGCTATATCTAGAACGTTCGTATTTAAGCTGGAATCATTATAATTTGCTCTACGTGCCACCAATCAAACCAACCAATCGCGTGTAGCATGCTTTAAACAAAACCAAAAAAGTTTTTGAAATCGTCACATAAACAAACTAATCGACAAGACGAGGCTCACACCTCAGGCTCCGTGAATAGTGGGGAATAGAGGGATAAAAGACAAGAGATTTATCCCTTGTCATTTATCCATCTATTCCCCACTATTCACGGAGCCTGAGGTGAATAATTTTTAATTAAATAGTCTAGATAGATAGATAGTCAAGTCTTTATTAATACCAAACGACACAAATCGTCGGGAATCCATTTCGGTGGTTCGTCCCACACAGGACAGTAGCCTACAAGACCACACAGAACAAGTCTGACTGGACATACACACAATACATCACATTAAAACTAGACACGCGTTGATAGATAGATAGACAGAAAGGCCTAGATAGATAGATATGTTCCATTATTTGCCTTGCGGAGCCAACCAGTCCTGTGCACGTATGCAAATTAGCCATGTGCGCTAATGTCTATTTGTTTTGAATGCGACGAATGAGTGCAGATCATGATTTGCAGATCCAGATCAGTGAAACATATTTTAACTACTACAGCACGCAGGGTTTTTTGTTCTCGGTTGTAATTAGCCTACATTTTAGGATTTTTTTTATATTGGGGGGAATCACTGTCCTACTTGTTGTCGAAGCACTTTATCGAACAAGCAAAACCGTCTCTGCAATATGGCCAAGGTGTATGGGAGAGTTCACTATTTGATATGGCTGTCTGTAGGGCCTACTAAACGCATACGGCTCCTTTAAATGCGTCTGCATAATTGAATTGTACGCCATGAGCGACTTGAGCGACCAAAGCGAACAGAAAAATTCGCAGCGAAACTTTGTGAGCGACCAAAGCGTCTTTGACGCTGTGGTCGCTCCTGGTGTGGACGTACAGTAAGGGGATTAACGAGCAGAGATTTAATAAACTCCCTGCACACATTACACTCCTCCTGACATTTACAAAGGGGCCCGTTGCACGGCCCCCAGCGTCCTACCAGCTCTGCCATCTACAGGCCAATTAACCCCCGCTCCCCCGGCAGCGACCCCTGACCCCTGACCCTTCCCCCCAATCAGAGGCTGTTTCGATTCTTCTACAGGTGGACCGCTCTTAGAGGGAGGGGGTAAAGGGGTCAGGGGTCCATGGGACTGGGATGCATGCCCAGGGTGTTCAGAAAGACCCAATTTCACAACAGAAATGGCTGCCGTTGTGCTGCTGAGCTTTTATTTGTATACAAATATTTTTGTTGATGGTATTTGGGTTGGATCAATAAATGTTATATTGTTTTACATGTGCTCCGGTGTCAAACGCCAGTGCTTGCCACTGGTGACAACACTAATGAAATGACCGTCAGTGAACACGTTCTTAACGAATGTGTGGAGCAGATTCAGTTCCATCTCAGCTCCTTCAGGAAAAAATCTTTCTCTGTGTATGCTGTCCGTCTCTCGCTCTCAAACCAATCATCAATGGCTTTGATCAGCTGCTCCGACAACCACCTATTTACTGTGTTGGGCTCAATAGGGCTGATTAGTTACTACCACCTCTGGGGATGGACATATTGGTCCGGAGGTCAGATTATCAGATTACCTCATCTTTCACTCGTTCATCCTCTTCTAGATTTTTCTAATTGAGGTGAGGCGGTAAAAAGCTAGAGACATGATTCCAATTTAAGACAGTTTACATGCTATTTAATGGACACTTTTATCGAAATTGTAACTTGAGTGCACACATTTTTATCAGTGCGAATCGAACCCTTAACCCCAGCAGTCCCTTGATCTACCTGTTCACCGAGACAAGGCCACCATTTATGTCTAGACGCGGTCATTGTTGCTAGTTTCCTGTAGGCTTCAAATGTCGTCTTTTCCATTCTCTGGCTCTTCATACAGGTGATGGAAAAGCCAAACTCCTGTCTAGTTTTCCTTTCCTTTTTGTGTTGCGTTGTTTTGTTTGACCACAGCGTGTCACCGCCAGATTAACGAGGAACACTGTTGTGAAGGACTTTGGACTCGCAGCCCCCGCTGTACCAAGTGAGACATATCTTACACCCCCCCCCGGACCCCAAGGAGAGACGGAGTTATGTTGTCGTTCCGGAGTCGGAAGGTGAGGGGGGCTCGGTTGGATGGGGGGGGGGGGGGGGGGAAATCCATCTGTCCATACCCATATAAAAACAACATGGCCGCTGGCGGATCACGCACACACATAGACACACATACACACAAAAACAGACACTCACGCACACACACACATACACATACACACACATAAATGCACACACACGTACAAACACACACAAATGCAAGCACACACACATAAACACACACACACACAAACAAACTCACAAACACACTCTCACAGCATTCTATCCACCAAATGTCATATAAACAGCAGAGATTTACAGTCAGTGTAAATCAGAGGGTTTCTGTACCACTTTAAAAGGAAAACGTTGTCGTACCGGTTCACATTTTTTCCCAACGACAGCACAATGAGAGGGAGAGGATTTCGGACGCGTTTCCGTTTGACGGTGAACGGGCTCCGGGATGAATGGTGCACAGGGATAATTAGTGAGGCCAGTGTGTACATCCACAGTCCAGCCGTACACACTGATTAATGACCAGCTACCAGAGCTGGTAGGGGGGGTGGGGGGCAGTCAGAATCAATCCAATTTAGTAATTGTCGAATGACGGACGATTTCACTTCGGAACAACACGAAATCCATTCCTAGAGATTACCGATATTCAAACGTCGTACGGCCAGCACCTGCTGCTCGAGTGATTGAAACCTGTTTCGGTCGGGGTTTTCAAGAGCACACAGTACACAACAGTAGTACTGTTAATATTAAAACACAGCAACCTACTGAGGAGGTGGTACTGTCAGAAGAATGCTGCTAATGAGCGTAGCCAGTGGAGGAAGGGCTGGTCATCAACAGCATGGAACAGTTCGTTAGGGGCCATCATTCTTAATGACCGCCTGTCTCCGGAGCCCTCTTCCCCCTCTGCTCCTCCTCCTCTCTCTCCTCCCTCCCTCTTCCTCCTCTCCTTCCACTCACAACTGATTCAACACAAAATACAAATTACGTGCGTCCAGCGTCATTACCATGATGGACAGACTGATATTTTATGAACCCCTGTGGGGAAATTTAATCTATATTGAACCCATCTTGAATTCCTAGGAGCACTTAGCACCACAGCGGGCCGGTTTGTTGTGCCTTTACCTTGCTCATGGGCAGGGCAGGAGGGGAGAGGCCTCGAACCCAGGACCTCCTGTCTGTGAGGTACGACCTCCTGACAGATGGTCCGACCCAGTGGACTGTACCAAACTAGTGGGCTGATCTATCCATCACGGGATAGACAGTCCCACTTGAATGATGTCGCTATAGGGTTGATTTTGAAATGGCCGCCAATCATCACACCTGGTGGTAAAATAGCAGACCTTTAACAGGCCAGAAGACAGAGGACAGTTTTTGGCCTTTCACCACTAGTCCCCCCATCAGATGGACTGTCCCAGAGGCCTTTGTTTAAAACACAGTGGACGAATCTGAATCAACATGTCTGCTAAATTAATCAATAATAAATCCATGAACTGATGATGCAAGAGCCTCCTCGCCGACATTATTATGGAGAGAGAGAGAGAGAGAGAGAGAGAGAGAGAGAGAGAGAGAGAGAGAGAGAGAGAGAGAGAGAGAGAGAGAGAGAGAGAGAGAGAGAGAGAGAGAGAGAGAGAGAGAGAGAGAGAGAGAGAGAGAGAGAGAGAGAGAGAGAGAGAGAGAGAGAGAGAGAGAGAGAGAGAGAGAGAGAGAGAGAGAGAGAGAGAGAGAGAGAGAGAGAGAGACAAAGGGCACCTTGGTCATTGAGACTCCAGACTCTGCTCTCAGACTGGGTTACTGATGCTAGTGTCAGTTTGCTGGAGGTTCATACACTTTGAAAGAAGCAAAAGTGAAAATATATATAAAATATATCACCCTTAATATAAGATCTGTACAAAATCTCCAACCAATCTTTTATGAAGGGACAAAATGAATTGCCTATCAATAACCTTTAGGTTTTGTATGTCTATTGCCATGGTAACCCAGCTTCTATGATGTCATGGAAACAGACCTTCTCATGATTTCATGGTAACTAGCAGGCAGTTCACCTGAGGCTGGGTCTGACTGTGGCAGTCTGGGACCAGTGAGGTCTAGGACCAGTGAGGGGTATAGGTGGGGATATGGGTGAGGGTATACGTGGGGGTATGGGTGAGGGTACAGGGGAGGGTATGGGTGAGGTATAGGTTAAGTATGGGTGAGGGATTAGGGGGGTATGGGTGAGGGTATAGGGGAGGGTATAGGGGGGTATAGGTGGGGTTATGGATAGGTATAGGTGGGGTTATGGATAGGTGGGGTATAGGTGAGGGTACAGGTGGAGCAATGCAAAGCATTTCCAAGCAGCGACATGAATTCTCCTTTCACAACAACGTCCGTCGCTGTGACTCTCCGTGCGATTGGACCGTCACTTAGCCTCATGGATTAAACACCGGCTACAGCTGGTGCTGATGTGTCGTTAAGGCCGGTGTCTCTCCCTCTCTCTCCTGCCACTCATCTCGTCGTCGGGGTAGGCCTGCTAATGGCCTCATTGATCCGAGGACCTCGTCGTTTGTCATGACCCGGTCGATGGACGTTACTTCCCAGTGCCGTTGTTCAAACACAAATCTTTTGTATTTGAATAAACGGCAGTTCCCGGTGGCTAAATAGGCCGGGGGCTGGGGGATACAGGTCAACACGGAACGACAAGTCAGCGCTTGTGCTTCGGACTTTGCTAACTTTCTTGTTTACTTGTGTATATTTTCAAGGTTACTGCTGGAATGAAGAATTGCAAGTAGGGATAAGGAATTGATTTTTCCGGGTCCAGTAATATTTCCGTGCTGGCAGTTTGTCTACTTTCATTAGTAAGAGTCTCAGTTAGGTTAAGTAAAGCTGAATTCCAGCCCACCACACAAAATAACTTATTTTGCCTTGTTTATGTTGAACCTTGCTTCGGTTTGAAAGTGGGTTTAATCAATTTGGCTTCATAAAATTTGAACTTCCACTGTCTCCAGAGGAGAACAGAGGAGAACAGAGGAGTAATCCTCTGTTCTTTCTGAGAAAATTTCCTCCCTGGTTTAGTTTATGTCGTTCATTAAGCCTTTTGGGGACTCTTAGTTGATATTATAGGAAGGATAACCAAAACAAGACTGTAGACGTGGTTCAGTTGTCCTCAGTTCGCTGGTTGTATGGTGAACAGGTATTTCTGATATTGACTTATTTTTTACAAATTAAACTAAACGTAAATCTAGTTTTTAATTTACGTTTGCTTTTCTCATTAAATTATTATTAATATTTCGGTATTATATTGTAAAAACTATTTAAACATAAATACAGAAGCAATATAATGAAAATGGCAGTTAGTTTACGCTGGTCTCTACTTCTAGCGGAGTTGTTGATTGCCCCCTTGTGGAATATTACCTCCATTACACCAGGATTTAGACTTTATATTACAATAATTACATTCATTATATTATGAAAGCCAGTTTCCCAAGAGATTGATGACGTTAGATAGAAATATGCCTATTTAATGGTCATTTTTGTATTAAATATACACATTTTTGTATTTAATGAAGGTAAAAGCTATGTATACACAAGGCCTATGGCTAACTGCTTCACTAGGACTAGTATACCTTGCACAGGTGTTGCCAAGGTTACAATAATGCACTTGGAAGCAATGTACAATATAATGCCACAGAGTTCTGAGCTAAAAATGTGGTCACGGGCCTGAAAAGTTTGGGAACCATTGCTTAAACAATAACATGCAACAACGATGCGATAAACCCAATATGCAGAAGCGCCACATAACCTTTCAGTGGTGTACAAAGTTTAATTGTTGGAGAAGACCAAGGAGTGTATGCAGTTACACAGCCGTGAACCGTTTATCATGGAAAACTTTACATTCATCTCTTTTACATTGGTAGAAAACATGCTAGCAAACTCTTAACACATTTCTCACAGAACAATTGGATTCCACCTTTCTTTCACAGAATAAGTAAACAACCTTGCCATAATTTTCGATGTATATTTTAAGATTGTCTGATAATCTTTTAGATTTAGGCGCTTCTTGTTTTTTAAATGATTAAAACTAAGTTTCCAATGGTTAGCATCGCATGTGGCTCAGTTCGTCAAATGTTTGTGTTCATTTCCCCTCATGATCGATTGAAACTGAAAGGCAGTTTTAATATCATGTTCAAAAAGCCTGGGAATCGCTCTGACTTCACCTAAAATGGAACAACGCTAATTGAGGAAGATCTATGTAAATTGAGGGAAAGCATAATGCCTCATACAAGCTTCTCAGGTGCAAATGGAACTCTTAATGTCTTGCTTCTTATTGCATTAGGACAAGTGTGGTGGCAAACCTTCACTTTTAACCTTCCAGTGTGAAGGTCAAGTCATTAATATTCATGAAACTATTGTGGCAAAGTATAAAATGAGAGAGAGGAGGTTAGAGAGGGAAAGAGACAGAGGGAGAAAAAGAGACAGAAAGAGAGGATGAGCGACAGAGAGCGAAGGAAGAGAAGGCGAGAGGGACAGAGAGGGAGAAAGCGAAAGAGAGTGACAGAGAACAAGAGAGGTACAATGGCATACAACTTCAAAGGGAGAAAGAGACAGAGAGAGAGTCAGAGAGAGAGAGAGAGAGTGAGAGAGTGAGAGAGAGAGAGAGAGAGAGAGAGAGAGAGAGAGAGAGAGAGAGAGAGAGAGAGAGAGAGAGAGAGAGAGAGAGAGAGAGAGAGAGAGAGAGAGAGAGACACAGAGACACAGAGAGAGAGAGAGACACAGAGAGAGAGAGAGACACAGAGAGAGAGAGAGAGATATCTTCTGCTAAAGACCGACTCTACTAACATATATGAACAGAGATCATGTTATGGTAAAAATTTGGCCTCTTCAAATTATTGGCTTTCAAGCTCTGAAAAATCTAACATATCCTAGCTTGAAACCACACATGCATCCATTTTGGTTTTCTAGTTGTATTCATTAGTATAAAACTGTTAATTTTATTAATAAGGGGCGGTATCTAGAGCCCTCGTAACAGTCTTGGATCCTTGAAATCCGTCATGCCATGCAGGATTCCCGGGTTCATCGGTATGAAATCAGGGATTTAGAAGGGGACGTTTTGGGCGGGTACCACTGGATCTATGACATTCAAAACAAGCTTCTTTTTTTTTAAGGCTACTAATAATTAGACCCAACGACCCCCTTTGGCATCATTCCGCCTCTTTCAAAGGACCAATAGCCAACTATCCACTCTGGTTTGGCCAACTAGCGTCGAATCATAGCTTCAAGCGCTGTGTGGTTGAAAATGTGCGCGAGTCAGACTACTGGGTACAAAGCACATTTCTGCCCAAAAAATTATGTGACGAATACATTTCAAGTAGATAATTAGTGCAAAAATACAGTCCTATAATTAATTTCTGCAATAACCATATATGTTACTCCTAATTGTAATGTGTCAACGTAATGTAACATAACGCCTAAAATTGTACCACTGACCACAACTGGAAGTAGTTGTTTTATATTTTAGTCTAACGCGATATGAAGCTATGTAGCGTTCGCATTGAAACTTAATCGTCATGGCGACAAACTACAAATAGACCAATGGTTTCCCGTAAAATTCCGGTAAGGATATGATTTAATTACGGGCGGTGCTGAAATGTCCACCGATTAACCTCGGCTTCAGTTAATCACCAGCTCCTCTCCATCCTTGTTCCGTAGGATTTTAATTAAATATCACCCCCTTCAATGTATCTTTTACAACGTTATCACTAATTATATCACCATCTTAATCCTCATCCCGATCTGAGTTTCATCATGGATACCATCGTGATGTAATCATCATCCGTTTAGCCTGGTCACACCCCCGTCTTAATGTCCACCTTAACTTAATCCTCAGCACCGGGACCACCTTTTGTCTGGGGGGGTATTGTGGCGGTCTCCTCGGCGACAGTCCCTCACGCCGTCCCCTGGGCCACAGGGTTATGTTCTTGGCAACACCCATCGCTCGGTACAGCCAGCCTCGACGGCCCGGGCAGGCTTCCCCCTCCGCGCCTGGGGACGGGACCGGGGACGGGACCAATGTCGGGCCCCTCTCTGTCCTCCAGCTCCGGGGCCTAGTGGTGTCCAGGCCAGCCCCTCTCCAGGTAGGCCCCGTCTGGGGTGTACGCCTGCGGCGAGGGGGCGTACAGTTCAGAGTCCGTGTCCGACTCGCCCTCTGCCAGGAAGGGCCGGACCTTGGCGCATCGCGTCGCCCCCCCGGCGTCCCGTCCTCGGCCTCGCCCTCGCCCGCCGCCGCCGGGGCTGGCGTAGAAGGATGGCCCGAAGAAGTCCTCCTTGGCCTGGGAGATGCTGAAGCCGCTGAAGGAGCGCTCCAGCTCCTCGTGGTCCACGGAGGGGATGGACACCGAGGTGTCGCTCTCCGCCACCGCCACCGGCTGCTCCTGCGGGCCCCGGGGCCGCCGGTGGCGCCTCCTGCTCTGGGAGCCGCTGTCACGCCCGCTCTCCCTCCCGCTCTCCCGCCCCCCGCCGCCGCCGCCAGCCCCCGCCGTGTGGGCGCTGGAGACGGAGCGGTCGTGGGTTGAGGCGGGCGGAGGCGGCAGGCGGTACAGCGTGGGGGACTGCTCCCCGCTGCCCCCTACGGGCGAGGGGGTGTTGGCCATGCTGCTGCCCCAGGCGGGCTGGGCCAGCGGGTGCTGCAGCTGGTGCTGCCAGGAGGTGGTGGGCCGGTGGCTGATGGAGGGGGTCCCCAGGGAGCCGTTGGCGGACTGGCCCCCCAGCGGGGTGTCCCTCCGCTCCACCGAGCCCTCCGAGCACATCACCTCCACCGCCGAGTAGACCTTCAGCTCCTTTTCAGCCCTCACCTCCTCTTCCTCCTCCTCCTCCGCCTTCTGCTGCTCCTCCTCCTCCTTCTTCTTGTTCTCCTGCTCCTGCTCGCCCTTGTCCCTTGCCTCGGGGCTGTGGTAGGGGGGTGCTGGGTAGGGCTCCTTGGAGCTGAAGAAGGCCTCCGTCTCTGAGCGGGGGATGCCCATGCGCTGCACGTACGCGTGCACCAGGAAGTCCAGTTTGCGGTCCATGCAGCACACCTGCGAAGAACAGATATCAAGACGTCTTCCGTGGGTTCAGCTTTTATGGTTGTGCACCACTCTCCTCATTTATGATGATTAAACTCTGTTCTGAGTTCTACTGTGTTTTTTACTGCTTTATACTGTGTCTACTGGAATTTTACTGTGCTGTATATTGTGCTTTATCTGCTGTCTATTTACTGTACAGTGATCTACAGTATGTAGATCTCTACAGAGGAAAGTTGTTACAAGCAACAAGTCTATCAACTATCTATACTTTGAAAAACAAAGATCCTTTAGTAGTAATTAAAAACATCTCCTTCTTATCGTTAGGGGTCATTAAAAACTACCCCTTTAGGCGTCATTAAAAACTCCTCTAGGGGTCAGTAAAATCACCTTTAGGGGTCATTATAAACAACACCTCTAGGGGTCACTAAAACCACCTTTAGGGGTCATTATAAACAACACCTCTAGGGGTCACTATAAACCCCTTTATGGGTCATTATAAACAACACCTCTAGAGGTCACTAAAACCACCTTTAGGGGTCATTATAAACAACACCTCTAGGGGTCACTAAAACCACCTTTAGGGGTCATTATAAACAACACCTCTAGGGTTCACTATAAACCCCTTTATGGGTCATTATAAACAACACCTCTAGGGGTCACTAAAACCACCTTAGGGGTCATTATAAACAACACCTCTAGGGGTCACTAAAACCACCTTTAGGGGTCATTATAAACAACACCTCTAGGGGTCACTATAAACCCCTTTATGGGTCATTATAAACAACACCTCTAGGGGTCACTATAAACCCCTTTATGGGTCATTAAAAACCCCTTTAGGGGTCAGTAGAAACACCTTTAGGGGTCACTATAAACAACACCTTTAGGGGTCAATAGAAACCCCTTTAGTGGTCCCAATTAAACACCTCTAGGGGTCACTAAAACACCTCTAGGGGTCACTAAAACACCTCTAGGGGTCACTATAAACACCATCCTCACCTGTTTCTCCACCCTCCCCAGGCGCCCCATCATGCTGCCGTCCTCAGTGGTGTCTCCGTCCTTCATGCTCTTGCCCACTATCTGGTCCACTCTACAGGTGTACAGAGAGACACGCTGCGCTCAGACCCCCATCTCCGTGCTCTGGAGCCGACTCCGAGACACCCCCTAGCAGTCTCCACCTGCAGCCCCCCAGACTAGCCTCTAGCGAGAGCTGATTGGCCGGGCTGGAAACGTCCCTGGGCGGGGGGTGGGCGGGGGTGGGGGGGAGGGGGGGGGGAGTCATGGCGGTCGAGGCTAGGATCTAAGTGTAGATTATGGAGGCAGGTGTAGCGTTGGAGATGGGAAATAGGATGTACTGTGTTTTAGATATTGTCACGGTGACTTGGGTTTAGACACCCACTGTGATCCTTCGCCTATGTGTATGATAGACATGGTGAAGTTATGGTATAAAGTGGATGGAATGTAAGGATTACACAATCTAATTTAGCCAGCGGTTAACGTGCATAAGGCTCAATATATATATATGTCACCGAGAGAAATAAGGGCTATAGTGCGTAGGGCCTAGACCATGTCATCTCCGCCCATCCCAAGCGAACCCCTCCTGTCGAGAAGCTAGTTCTACGGGTCTGCAGAGGAAGGAACCCCACTCCAAAACCCCTTTCAATCCGTTACCTCCGCTGAGCTCATACGATGCCACAAGGTTAGCAACTCTGGCATGGCATGTAGGCTCGGCTAGTAAGTGTTAGTACATGTTTGAGGATCAAACACATCATCACGGCGTTGAATGAAACTGGCCGCTGTGTGACAGTCGATTATGGAATTGTGTGGAGGCATGCGCTACGATCACAGGCTGCAGCATCACATTCTCTGTGTTGAGAGGAGGGAGTGGGTGTGTCGATGGAAGACAAAATGCACCACCATGCACTTGTTCTCGTGCTTCTCATGCGTCATATCCGTTGCATCCTGCAGGGGGAGCTCTGTCAGGCAAACTCTGGCATTGTCAAACCCCTGTTGAGCGAAGCTACTGGACTCAGCTTGTTTACCAACGGGAAGAGCGTAAGCTTGTTAGGGTCTTAAGGAACATAAGTGTATTACCTATAATTAAAGGAATTAAACAGCTTTAACTCATTAGCTTAAAGGAATAGCGTTAGCTCGTTAACTTAAAGCATGAACCTTAGCTCATTGTATTTTAGGAGCAGCATTACAATATAAGATTGTTATGTTATAGGTATAGCATTAGTTTGTTTTATTAAAGGTGCGGTATTAGCTGGTGAGCTCCAAGGCACTACATTAGCTTGTTATATTAAAGGAACATTACACTCAAATCATAATTCCACTATTCAGGAGCTTTAGCTTCTCGCATAGGCTATTGCAAAATGTCAAAGGCTACAGAGACCCTAACCGTCTATTCTTGTGCGCAACTTAAAGTAACTAACAAGTAACGGTCTGGTTTGCATAATGAACTTAAAAAACGACAGACAAATGTACAAAGATCCCACAATCCCGGCAGTTCCAACTCTTTCCATATGCCTACCTATGGCGTTCATTTTAACACGTACTTCCATCGTGTTTACGATCGCAAGCCAAGCCCTGAGCTAAGATTCAAAAGGGGTTTCGTAAACCAAAACAACGTGCGGCACGTTACCGCTTTCAAATTCCGACTAAAGGCAGATAGAGGAGCACAGGATGGAGGGGAGGGGATTTGTGGACCGAGGGGGCAGTCTCTGGGCCTAACCTAGGGCCGTCTGCGGACTTCTTATGTCGAGGTGTAGATGGGGCAGGCGGCCCCACAATCAAGTCTATCCTGGCGAGGACACGAACAGACCATGTGAGTGCAATGCCAAATGGAGCAAGAACATCGTGGACACAACATGGGAAAGAAGCTTCAGGTATATTCCAAACATGGGACTTCAGCTTCGAAATATTCCAAACATACATACATACATACAGACAGGACAGATGGAAAGGCCGGTGGTGTTGTAATGCGCTCTGTGAATGAAGCGATTATCTATATGCCGCACGGATGTACACGCTTAATATACTGGAATATATGACGTTAGTCTGTCCGTTTTTAAGTTAGGCATTCGACGATGTCCGTTGAGTAAACAATGGAGTTTTTCCGGAACGTTAAGAAAGAAAGACATAGCTGGAGTATAGGGTTATAAGGTAGTCTTATTATAAAAGTTAAACATTACAATTAATTTGAATACAACACATGACATTTGACATTTGAAAGAGGCGGTAGGATGATGCGCGGCAACATGTGTGTATCCCGCGGCGATAAGAAAGACAATGGTTAGCATATGCATATGGTTAGCAATAGCACATGGTTGTGTCAATCAGTGGATCTTAATGGTTAAAGACCAAGTATAATATCCAATCAGAAGGGACGGCTGATGTCTGGCCTAATACCGTACTACAATACTATAACCGCTGTACATAGCATGTGTTACATCTCTTACCACACACATTTGTCCAATCTGAAAACAGCAATTGCAATACCTTGTGTTTGGTGCTGACTTTGGACTTAAATTTAAATGTTTGGCTGAAATCTTCGTTGGTTTAGATACATAAGAATGCAAAACATTTGTCCTGAACACATTGTGTCCGGCTGTTATAGGAGAACCGTCCCACTCTGCTACTCTCTGACTGAGTACTGCTAAATGCACTTGTTGTTTGAACATGGTGGCACGCAACAACAACACCGTTTGCGCAGAAGACCCTGGCGAGTTGGACCCACTGACCGCCATCGCCATCGTCTGACCTCTCCAGGGATTCTTTTCAAACGGTGTTGATGTTGCAGAACCTCTCCTCCTCAACCCACGTATGAAGCAGTACTCGCATGTTAGCAAAGACCCCAGCGCTGTGTTGCCCTAGACGGAGTGCTGGGGGAAGCTGTGAAGGCCCAGTGCATTGGGACAGACAAGCGCGACTGTTCCCTACCACTGGAGGAAGCTGTGAACAGGGCCGGATTAACAAATCATAGGCCCCTGGGTACAAATGTCTGAAGGCCCCCCCCCCTCCCCGAAAAAAATCAGGAAAAAAGCGAAACCACTCAGTTGATGTCTCATCATGTCTGTGACTGTCAATTTTTCATCAATTTTTCATCTCTACCGCGTTTTTTTTTTTTTCACCATAGGTGGACTGGCTCAATTGACAGGTTATGGGAGGGGGGTTAACTGTCACATTAGGCCACTATATTGTTCAGAATCATTATATTGCTGTTCTTATGACATTCGTTTGAATAATGAATTTTAAATGAATACCCTATTTAATAATACCATGTATAACTATTTTAAGAGAACAAACATTCATAAAAAAAATAAATTAAAAAAAAGTTTCTTTCGTGTGGTGCCCCCCCACTGGCTGGGAATGGTTGGGGCCCCTGGGCACAGTGCCGTGTGCCCTAATGGTAGATCCGGCCCTGGCTGTGAAGGGAGTCAGGACAGAACACTTGCCTGCACTGGAGGTTCTTAATGCGACACAGCATGTCCAGGTGTCCTGCGGAGTACTGCTCGATGACGTCCATGACGTCGTAGGGACGCAGGCTCTCCTTAAACCTTCTCTTGGCGACCTGGAACTTCATGATGCTGACGACAAAACACATCAACCTTGGTGTGAGAGACATCCATCCCAGCTACCCATCCATCCGTCATCTCTACCCAGGCGGAGTGACAGGGATGGCGGCAACCCCATCGAGATGACTAGGTGCTGTCACAAAGTAAGTTTACTTTATTTTGGGGCTGTTAATGCACCACGCTCCCCCTCACACCTAGGAAGCGACCTGACCTTAAAAAACGGCTGAATCTTTGAATAACTTACAACACCTTGTGGCACCCCTTAGGAACACGGCGGACACAAGGAATTCCATGAAGACTAATGTTATTCCTAAAATACAACACTGTCTCTCTGTCTTTAAGCTTTTATCCTGTAAATGCTGATGTTTCAAGTTGTAACAGCGGGACAAACACTTCTGTGTAACCAGTTTAACATGCGGCACACTTACCAGATAGCTCTGATGGTGACCTTTAAGCCCGGCGATAGTTCTTGGTAAAAATCACAGTCGCAATTCTTATCATCACCCATTTCCTCTCCGGGAAAACTGGCCTCTACGGAATAAAGACAGGGACACTTCTCGATCAGTATGTCTTGTCTCCCCTGGCCAGCAGGGGGAGGACAAAGCAGAGCCATAGCTTGATGTATGGCCCTTCTTGTTTCAAAAGTTGCAGAATCAAAGAGTTGGTTAGTGTCCGATTGCACCGTGTTAGTATAATGCAACCAGAGGATTGTTTGGGATCATGGGTTTTGTGGAACAAAGGGAAAGATAAGGTGCAGAATTGAAGGATAGGGTTGTGGGCAACAGCTTGGAAGGTCTTATTACTTTTCTACCACTAACTTAACTACTTTTCGCTAACCACTGTCAAAATTTGTGGTTTGCGGACATAGTCTAGTAATTCGTTTATAGAAACTGAAAGGAATAATGCATACAGGCAAGTTTCTACACTACAGCATCACTTAAGAAAGGGAGCTATCTCCATGCAAGCCAAAGCAGTGTGTTATTTTTTATAATCATTGTCAATTGGTGTTCATTTATTATTTTCTTGGTCCCTCTTGACTTGAACCTACTTGGGGATGTCGTTCATATAGTGCAGTGTCAGTGCATTTGAGTGCATTGCAGTTTTGGTAATTAGTGATAAGCATGGGCAGTAAGCATTAATACAATTACCATAGCAAGATAACAGCACATCTAACCACTCTGAGCACTGTGACCCATTCAAATTAAAGTGGGTTCAAGTCAAGCGGTCCACAAACCAGTACTTTTCATGCATGTTTCCTGCACCAGTCAAGGTTGCTTGTTGCCTGTTCATATACCGATAGAAGCCAGACAAAGAAGTACGCCAATGTCTTACTTATTAAACCTTCAATTGCTGCAAAGAGAGGAGAGAGGGAAGACGTGAGAGTTTGTTATGGATTCTATTTTGACAACAAACCATGAAACATAGATCAATCTCAAACAATGACGGCTTTTGGAGTTCAATGCATGGTTCTCAGTTGCTTTCTCAAAGATGGTCTCTCTCTTAGTTTTTACACTCAGCAAGTGTAGAGTTTAGACTAAATTAACATGAACTAAACGTAACTTAAGGAGGACGGCTTGGCTAACCTTGAGTACACTTCAGTCTTGGTCCTGTATTTCATCAGCACTTTAACGTGCTATGAATGAACATCCAATAAAACATTATCCCTTTAGAGAGTTCAAAAGGAAGGGTGGAGAAAGTGGAGCAGTGTATTTAGTGAAAGTGAATGACCGCTGCCTGGATGAATCATGGATGTGTTTTTGCTTTCTAGAAATCAGGGATGTGGATTGGATAGCGCACAAAACGGTTTGATAATCTGAAGAAAATCTTAAATAAATCTACTTATATATTTATATATGTTCACAAATATGAAGTATAAAGGTTGCGAATATTGATACACATGTAAACGTTGGAGCACTTTCTGTGAGCTAAACTTTTGGGAGATGGGCCAAATGGACATCATGAATGCACCCAAACACTTAATCAATTAAGGATAATCAATTAGGCAGCATCAGTATTTGGTCTGTAGTTGGCTACAATAGCAATTAGCAAGCCAACCAGTGAATCCGAAAGCTGAGTGGCAGATGGAGCATCATTAAACAGATTGTTTTCCTAAAACAAATTATAATTATTGTTGTAATAATAATTATAATTATGAACATTTAAATGTACATTTTGGGCATTTAGCTGACGCCCAGAGCGACTTAGAATAGGTACATTTGAAGAAAGAGAATCAACAATATATCGCGGTCGGTACAGTAAGAATGTTCTTGGAACCAAGTGCCAAGCCCTTACAATTGCTAGTTTAACTAATTACACATATACAATAAAGATAAAATACAGTAGATAATGTATATTCCAAAGATTATAACAATTATTAACGGTGTTAGAAGTGTTAGCTCGGCGCTAGCGGTTACCCTCTGAGTTCTGGCGGGAGGCGCTGCCTCGCACGCGGAACGAGTGCTTGGGCGCGCGGTTCTTGTCGGCGAAGCTCCAGCTCTTCCCGACCTTGCTGGGACTGGCCTCCGCCCCGTCCTCCGCCCCCGGGGACGGCGCTCCGGCCTTGCCTGGGGGGGTCTTGGTCGGGCTGGAGAACGCCTTCTCCTTCAAGCTGGCCTTTCGACTAGGGGGGGGGGGGGGGGGGGGGGTCAGGTTGAGTGCATGGATTGATATCAGTCTGTGTTTTACACACCAAAAACTACAACTCTGCGTTTATTTTTTACTTGATTCAGTGTTTAACCACAGCATTTTCTTGAGCTTTGTCTTTTTAGACTAACAGGGCTAATCCCAGTTAGTTGTACTGTTAATCCCAGTGGATTGCAGCTCCAGTGGGGACCAGGGTGATGGTGTACCACGCAGGGATTCCTCAACGGCACCGATGTTGTCTAGGCTTTCCACTGCTGTCTCCTTGACGGCCGTTGATGGAAGTCCAGTCCACGGCGCGTAATACGTTCTATTTTACCCTTCAATGGTCGAAGAACCACTGGGTTCACCTCAGCTACACTCTGCCTTTCCGGAAGCCAGTATCCATCTACAGCCCACACCACAGCAAACAGTGGAAAGCCTTGACAAAAGGGGTGTTGAGGAAGAGTCGCGTCCTGCTATCGTAATGATTGGCCGTAGGTCGCCAACGATTCAACAGCTGTCCCAGCCTGGTCCTCCACATCGGCACCAATCGGATTGGCAGAACTTACCTTGGCAGAAAATGCACGAGTTGGCAACGTCCTAGATGTCAAGGAGTCATGTCCTTGTAGGAACGCAGCCGAGGATGGCATGGGTCAGGCAAGCAGCGTGAAGCAACAAGCAAAGCGTGCATGGGGGGCAGGGGGAGGGAGGGCTGGGGTCTCTATGCAGAGAGGAGGAGGAAGTCATGCACATCAGAGTCACCGTTACTGTCCTGATCTCAAGAGTTGGGATCGTTGAAGGGGAAATGTATTGCTAGGTACGCAGCAGTATGCACCTCAGCTGCTGAGTAGACGTTTATGGGACAGACTCGGGAGAATGTTAGCAAGCAAAGAAAGGGCATGAAGACAACACTGGAAATAAACCATCAAACGACAGTGAAAGACTACGAGGGCATAAGACATCAGAAACAAGGAGAATCGACAGGCTAATTTACTTCCGATAAACAAATAAACCAAAAACATTCAAATGGATCTGATTTATCATTGCGTGTTCCCAATTAATGTCTATAAATCTTTATTCATAAATGTGATATCCAGTTTCTGTACGGTAAGCCCTTGAGGTCCATTAATTAATTTATTCCTTATTTTGACTGCTGGTTGAATAAGGGTTGAATATGTTTTTCAGGTTAATCGTTACACCAGCCGCCATTAACATATTTGATGGACATATCAGACTCTATACCCCCCATAGTTCACTACCATACATTGAATGGGCATTGCTTACGATATTAGCATTTATCATCATTTATTCAAGGGCCCCTATTTCACTACCAGGTGAGAGGTTAATGAGCCATGAAGCCATTTCAAAATATGTATAATTATATATATAACAGTTAGTTCCAACCGAGTGATTTAATTGGAAGAGAGCCATTCAATGAGTGCTGCTATAGAGAATAACAGCAATGGGACTTTCAACATGTATCGCTCTGCCTTAGACGTCTTTTAAAAACAGTTTATTACATTCACGATTGTAAGCAGTTAACTCATCGGAATCACACACCACACACCCACGCAACTGTCAAAAGACTCTTACTTCACCGGCTACACAATAAATGGAAAAATACAGATAAACGTACATGGTACCGAGCAGCTGGCCTGTGGTCATGTGTAGTACCTACACAAAGTAGAAGCTAGTGCACAGGAAGATGTTTATGTGTTGCTTGGCAACAGTCCATTCCCAGTCCAGGTGTGGAACTATTTGTGTCGGCGGAGCCGAATAAAGGCATTGATAAACAAAGAGGTCACATTCTGCTGTCGCTTACTACTGTTGACTAATAGATGGGGTATAGTTAGTGGGGTGTGTTGCCGTCGTACCTAGGCAGTGTCGGGCAGCACCCACAGAGTCTGTCTTTGTGTGGGTGCTCATGACTGCAGTTGCCGGCCGGGGGAGAGAGAGAGGGTGACACAGCAGCAGGAACAAGGGGTGTGTGTCGTCATAGGGTGAGGCAGGTAACACGTTATAATAGCAAATAAGTCATCGCCAGAATCAACACAGTGTCGGATCCTTGTTTTGATTGGTGGGAAGAGACTTATTTGAGAGTCCTTGAAGAGGACTCGTAGCTTAGGGGGGGAAGGGTTAGTTATCATAAACGTGTTACCAGGAATGGGCTAGTGAGCCAGTGTTGAGGAGAGTGAAGAGAACAGTATTGACCTTGTTTTGTGTACATATAAATATATATATATCAGTGAATATATTGTGTTACATTCTGCTCATGAATACACTTAAACAGCTCCTGTCGACGACGGTAGGGTCAGAGAACAGGTATGCTGCTGTTGCGTAATGTTGCTTTGGATTGCGTAGGACAGCTATAGTGAGCTTGTGTGCGTGTGTCTGTGTGTGTGTGTGGTTGAGTGTGTGCGTGTGCGTGTACGTATGCGTGTGTGCTGTGTGTATCTGTGTGTTTCTATGTGTGTGTGCGGGCCTGAGTGTGTCTGTGTCTGTGTGTGTGTGCGCGCACGCGTGTGTGTGTGTCTGCGCACGCGCGCGCGCGTGCGTGCGTGCGTGTGTGTGTGCCTGTGTGTGTGTGTGTGTGTATGTGTGTGTGTGTATGTGTGTGTGCCTGTGTGTGTGTATCTGTGTGTGTGTGTGTGCGTGTGTGTGTGCCTGTGTGTGTGTGTGTGTGTGCGCGGGGAACGCAGCATGACTATTCTTGAAGGAGGAGGTATATCACAGGGAACATTTGGGACAGGCACAACTAGTTAGTGAGGGTTAACTAGTGAGGGAAAGCTCTGGGATTAAGCACTCTCTCACACTCACACAAACACGCATACATAGATACACACACACATACACAGACCCATACATTAACGCACAAATAAAAACACACATGTATAGATACACACACTTGCAACAACGCACGTATACGCAAACTCACATAAATACACACACACAAACACGTACACACACACATTCACAATACAAGCACACACACATACAAATCCCCAGACATTAACAAAGATGCACACATCCATACACACAAACCAACACAAGTACATGCACATACACACACACTCCCCCAAGAAGAGTCTCAGCAGCAGCTAAGAGCAGAGCTGATTGGTCGCCAGAAGGGGGAAGGGGGCGGGGTTTGTTAGAATAGACCAATCACATCACAGACCTGGGAGAGGCATCTGGCTGGGACTGGGAGTCCTTCCTGTTTAGGACAATAACAACACACACAAACACAAACACACACACACACACAAACACACACAATTTACTATTCGATCACTTAACAGACATGTAAGGTGAGGTCTTGGCCCAATGATGCCTCCAGATAGATCAGGAGCTCTGGGTTCAGCCTAACCACACACACACACACGCACACACACACACACACACACACACACCAAACGAGGGCGAGAGATGTCTAAGGAAGGCACTCAGCATCGTCGAGGACTGATCTCCCCCCGACCACCGGCTGTTCCTCCTCCTCCCCCCCTCCGGGGGGCGCTACAGGTCCCGGCCTACCCAGACCAGCAGGTTCAGGGAACCCTACTGATCTCTAGACCCCGGAGAGCCCCCCCCCCCCCCCCCCCCCCACACACACACTCCTTCCCCCAGTGACTGAACCCCCGGACATTGCACTGCTATACTATTTCACTTCCCACCTATAGTACTCTACTCTACTTATTAACTGTATGTACCTGTCTATACTGTTAATACTGTCTATACACTGCTCTTGTAATGCACTGTATATGTACTGTATGTATCCTAAATGTATACACCAAATGGTTTATTCTGTTCACACTGCACTGTCTATATTATTTATGTACACAGTGTTCATCGTACTGCTTCTGTGCACCTCTGTTTAGAGGCTAACTGCATTTCGTTGTCTCTGTACTTGTACTCTGCCCAATGACAATAAAGTTGAATCTATTTTAATCTAATCCAACACACACACACACACACACACACACACACACACACACACACACACACACACACACACACACACACACACACACATCTTATCAAGAAACTGAATACCAAGGCACAAGAGCTGACCACAAACACGTGTCACGACGTTACGGCCTCTGATTGGCTCATCTCGGTGAGGTCACCTGTTTTACCAGAGGCGGTGATGTCACTGCGTTTGATTTTCGTTTCTGGTTACCCATGAGGCATTGCTTCTGGGTCTACAGGTATAAATGGATTCTGACGGGACGTGAAACTCAACACTCAGAAGAACTCAATACCGCGTAATAATAATACGTTGTTGAAGGCAACTGTGTTCTCTGATGAAAAACTCGATATTAATGTCTCAATAAATATATTCAGACATTAATTGTTTTACTGATGAAGATGATGATAGGTGGATGTATTCGATTAATCGCTGCTTTTTTCCCATTCCTGTCTTTTTTTATTGTGAGTCATTACCAATAACGAATAACCATTTTTTTCATTCCTAATAGTAGTATTCAGTGTTTTAGTAGCATTAGTAGTATTAGCATTAATAATAGCATTAGTAGCAGTAGTAGTATTAGCATTAATAATAGCATTAGTAGCAGTAGTAGTATTACCATTAATAATAGCATTAGCAGCAGTAGTAGTAGCAGAAGTAATAGTAGCAGCAGTCAGTCCCTCCAGAAAAACGCGATTATGCGATCGCATTATTCAACGCATAATCAGCCAAAGTCTGCATATTCATGCAGGGGCCACATTTTTTCCAATATGCCGCACTTTCAAAGCATAAATTGCAAATTTCCGTGCAAAATATGTGGGGCTTGCATGATTTCATAATTCCTGCATTTTCGTTGCAAAAAAGTCACATGATATATCTTAGCAGAAAGTTGAAAAATGTTGCGTTTACTTCACACAAGAGCAGCCATTTCCCCGTTGCCATGGGAACGTTATGAAGTGATGTAATTACGTCAACGAAAAGCTGCACTTTTCGCAAGTACCCGCAGTTTTTGCAAGTTCCCGCAATTTCATCGCATAAAATTGCACAAATATGCTGCATATTTCATCGCATCTTTTAAGAAAACGTGCCGCATTATCAAGGATTTTTGGCCGCAACAATTGCAGAAAACGCCACATTTTTCTGGAGGGACTGGTCAGTAGTAGCAATAGCAGTAGTAGTAGAAGCATTTGTAGCAGTAGTAGTAGCATTAGCAGCAGTTAGCAGTAGTAGTAGCATAACTAGCAGTAGCAGTAGTAGCATTAGCAGCATTAGCAGCCGTGGTAGTAGTAGTGGTAACAGTAGCAGTAATATTATAAGTGGTAGCAGTAGCATTGGTAGCAGTATTAGTAGTGGTATCAGTAGTAGCAGCAGTAGTATTAGTAGTAGTTGTGCTAGCAGTAGTAGTATAAGTAATGGTACAAGTAGCAGTAATAGTAGAAGAGCAGTAGTAGTAGTTGTACGAGCAGCAGTAGTAGTGTAAGTAGCATGAGTGTTAATAGTATTGCTAATAGCATAGCTCCCACCTGAATGCCTTACCCTTCAGAAGGAAAACTAGTTTTAGTGATGCCATATTTTTAATGTCCCTCAGCTAGACTGCCTTTAATGGTGTGTTTAATCAATCGTGGAAGATTCCCCATGATTAAAGCGATAATAAATGTTTCGCCCAGCCCTGGTTGTATAGTATTAGTTGACGTAGAAGTAGTATTAGTAGTTGTATTAGTAGTAGTATTGTTAATAATAGCACCAATAAAAGCATCCGTCCCCACCTGAATGTCTTGCCTTTCAGATTCCTCAGGAGGTCCAGCTGATTCAGAGGAGGGATGAGTCTGAAAAAGAGGGCAGAGATCGTTTTCTCATCGCATTAGGTGGGTTCTTCTGGGGTCAGCACTGGCCTCCGGGGGCTGCGGGGGGTGTCTTGGTGCTGGCGAGGTAATTATATTAAGGTGCTGCTTCTGCTTCTGCTCCATCGGACCACGCCTGCAGCTAAGCCACTGACTCTTACAGGAAACGTTTCAGGAAGATGGATCGCAGCGCTCAGGGCCCGGTCAATCCGTTTCATTCGTTAGGTTTCGAGTGCGTTAGCAAAATTGGCATTAGTTAAATTAAAAGTGGCCTATTATGGATAGCGCTCCATCGTGTAAAGTTTCCATAATGTTGCCTATACTGTCGATAATGCATGCATTAACCATTATATAGCTCTAATATAATGAAGGAGTCTCATAACTTTTTGTAAAAAAATATTTGACAGTTTAAATCTGTTTTTGCATTCACATTTGACCACTCTTATTGTGCAGATATATTTTCTGTATGTTTTAATTTTTTATTTAAGAACTACGGTCCTGTACTGTTAAGTAAAAACGTTTCTAATAGTGAAATCACACTGAATATGCCATACAGGCCTGGATAGTAAACAAGCATCAAAACAACCTCATACATTACATCTTGTCTTTCACAAAGTATTTTTAGAGTTCCTTCTAGCCAAAACACAGCTAGCAAAACATCCCGTTAATGCTACCCAAGCTAAAATGATGATTATGATCCATCATCCTTTTTGCTTCTCCACGAGGAAATTGAACCTTTCCAGAAATGGATTTGAAATCCAAAACGTTTTTAAACAGCAGGATATCAGCGCCTTTGTCAGCATAATAAGGTGCATGGATATCAGCTTGAGGGTGTGGTGATTCCATGCTTTCTCACTCATTTCACCATATGAGAGTACCCCTACCAGGAAACATGACATAAGACAGTATGAGTAGTGTCCCTTTAACCCCCCCTAAGAGCCGGAAACCTTCCCATTGGACGGAATTCTCTTCCTATCTCATATATAACCATTTGATTGGTCTATACATCTCTAACCATGTCTGATTGGCTTGTTTCCAAAGAAGACCACCAGCAGACCACACAATGGGGGTCAATCTCTCTAGAAGACGTTTCCATTTTCAAGATGGATGACTTTGAACAGAGTTTCATGAGTTACTAAAACATTTACACTCTACACAACAAAAGCCTTAGAAATGATGGTCCAGTCCGTCTAGCCAAGCGGAGCAAGGCTTAGCACCGCTGGGGTCAGGGGTTCGATTCCCCACCGTAGACGTATTGCAAAAGCGTCGACCAGACGTCACATACTTTGGCGTGAACGGAATCTCCGGAAACGGCCCTGGCTCTAAAACGGCGGTCATTCAGAGGGTCACCTGTTCAGAACTCACCTGTACATTGGCACGGCTACGGTCTGCTCAAAGAACTCCCAGGTGCAGAGGAGGTCCGTTCTGGAGAGGTTGGTGGAGTAAAATCTCCAGGAGGCCTGGCCCCAAACATTGGACACATAGGACACGTGTTAGCGGCTAAAGTTGCTATGCTCGGTGGCATAGCAACCAACAAGTCTGCTCTTGGTGAATAAGCTAGGCGGTGAGCTAGGTGGCTAGCTTACTGTCTACGTGGACGTGTTTGGTGGCTCACGCTGCTATGCTAGGTGGCATAGCAACCAACCAGTCAGCTCTTGGTGGATCAGCTCGGTGGTGAGCTAGGTGGCTAGCTCACTCTCTATGTGGTCGCGTTTGGTGGCTCATGCTACTATGCTAGGAGGCATAGCAACCAACCAGTCTGCTCCCAGGTGGATCAGCTAGGTCAGGGATGGGCAACTGGCGGCCCGCGGGCCGCATACGGCCCGCATCCTCACTCAGTCAGGCCTGCACATAATTAAAAATAAATAAATAAATAATAATAAATAAAAAAATAAAAAATAATAATAATAATAATTGATCGAGTTACAGAAAACTCGGTCAAAAAAGATCTGAAGAATTCATAGAATTCAAAGGCAAACCCATGCTTCTAGTTTGCTTAGAAAATATATCAGTCATTAAAGATATCCACTTGAGTCGCCACTACAACTACTACAACTGCAATGAATATCATGCTTCTTGGGTTTGAGTTCATTGAGTTGTTGCACTTAATGTTGGGCCACTGTTTTTCAGTTTTGTGGCATCATTGAATGATGATGTATGTGCCCTTTGCACTGATAAAAATACCAATCATTCATGTGTCTTATTGGGCATGGAAAACGAAATGAATGTATGTTGGTTCAATTAACATACCGTACATAGGTTACGATCCTGGAAGATTTTTTAGGTAGTGGCCATCCCCAAAATGCACCAGAATACAGGAATCGTATCTACCAAATTCAAAATTGTGTAGCTTCTCTCAGCTCACGTTTAGTTGAAGTGTGCAGTCATCTGCCCTCTGATGGTTATGATGAAAAATGTGGCCCTCTTTATCATGAAAGTTGCCCAACCCTGAGCTAGGTGGTGAGCTAGGTGGCTAGCTCGATGTCTACCACACCGCTATGCTCCGTGGCTATGTGGCTGAACTGGGTTTATCTGGCAGACAGGGGCTGCACTGTACTGTTACATCAACAACTCAACACTGAGTCATAACACAGCTATTAGCGTTTGAAGCACCATGGTTTGCGTTCGGGGGATGTTAATGCTGTAGCCTACCGTCAGACTATAAAGTGGAGGGCTATTGATTGATGGAGTTAATCCAAACAATCCCTTACTTTGATGCTCAACTCCGTCCTGCCCTTGCAGCAGCTAAGCCCAGAGGTTCTCTGTTATTGAGCGTCTACTAAGGCAGCTCAATTATGGAAAAGTCATAATCACGATTATTTTGGTCAATATGGAAATCACGATTATTCAAACTATTATTTTTTGAACTGGAAAACGTGATGTATTTATTCAGCATGTCTCTCCCAAAAAACACTTTGTATCTGAGAACTTTGAAATTTCGCCCTATGGTGAAACAGAAATTGTTCGAATCCAAAAATAATGTATGTATCCAGCTGTTCTGCACATTGTATAAAACATTTAACGAAAAAAAATTAAATAACGAGAACTTGATTATATTAGTTGGTCGCGGAGGGGGAAGGTTCTGCCTGGAACCTGATCTAATATGGATGCCTGGTGGTTCCTCACCTGTATGAGGCCCGCCGCAGGGTCGCGTCTCTTCTCAAAGTGCTTCTGCCTGTGCTGCTCCTGGACCTTCAGGGCAAAGCCAGAGCCAAGGATACCCTGGGAGAGAGAGGGGAGAGAGACATTGGGGTTGAATTGAAGAATGTAAGAAGAAGAGAGAGAGAGAGAGAGAGAGAGAGAGAGAGAGAGAGAGAGAGAGAGAGAGAGAGAGAGAGAGAGAGAGAGAGAGAGAGAGAGAGAGAGACAGAGAGAGAGAGAGAGACAGAGAGACAGAGAGAGACAGAGAGAGACAGAGACAGAGACAGAGACAGAGACAGAGAGAGACGAAAACAGAGAGAGACATTTATGAGCAGAGTGGGATAGACCTTGAGGTTAGTTTTAAGACTGTGTGTATGTGTGTGTGTGTGTGCGTGTGTGTGTGTCGTTGGGTGTGTTAGTGTGGGTGTGGGTGTGTGTCTGTAGTTGAGTGTGTGTGTGTTTATGTGTGTGTGTGTCGTTAGGTATGGAAGTGTGGGTGTGTGTATCGTATATAGGCCTATATGTTATACTCAGGATAGTTAGAGAGAGAAATAGAGAGAGAGAGAGAGAGAGAGAGAGAGAGAGAGAGAGAGAGAGAGAGAGAAAGGGGGGGAGAGAGATAAAGAGAGACAGAGAGACAGTAAAAGAGACCTGACGAGTTGAAATCCGAACATTTGATGGAGACAGAAGAGGGGAGGAACGACCACTAAAACGTCAGTCTAACTCTAACAGCGGAAAGCAGAAATCAGCATCAAACGCAGATTGATTCGCAATCCAGCGGCTAAGAGCCTGATGAAAGCAGGCATTTCCCGAGCCAAAACGCCACTCTTTCATTAAACTAATCAAATATATGACCCAGTCTCGGCATGCTGACCGGGCCTCCGTGAGCAGTGGAAGCGATGCCCTTAAGGAATTCTAGGAAGGAGCTCTCTGATAGCCTCTACCTTCAGGCCTAACTTAACCAGACCTAGCAAGAAATGTCTAAATGTAATCATCTACATCAAATAGTATCACATATTCGTTAAACTGATTTGATCTCATCACTCATTTACTATCACTAAATATGTGCATATGTGCTTATACGATGACAAAAAGCACCCACGACGGTTGATCGTGCTTATCACATCACTGATCCATCTCACTCCCAACAACTTTCTTCCTCACATTTCCTTTCTCCTCGGAACCCTAAGATCGGGTCGAGCGGAACTTTTTCGCGGTGATGTCATGCTCTCGTTGCCTAGGCAATGTGACTGTACCACTACCGTATTTACTGCCGGACTGGCGGGAGCGGAGGTCACCAGGGGAAGGGGATGAAAGGCCCTCTCCACAGCCATTGTAGGGACCACAATGGAAACAAGCCTTTGGGCTTTATTGTGTTTTTTATCCTTTTCAACACTTGTTGTTGATAGTTGTTCAATAAAGTTTTCAATCAATCAAACCCGTCACTCCCCCCCCCCCCATCCCGACCTGACCTCACCGCGGGGAGGGCGAAGAACGCCACGCCGATCATGCTGAAGGTGGCGGCCAGCAGGCGGCCGTTCCAGGTCTTGGGTACTTTGTCCCCGTAGCCGATGGTGGTCAGCGTGATCTGGGGACAGGGAACACAACATTCCCAACGGCACTAAGAATTTCCGATCGGAACGTCGGCGTAATGAAAGACGAAAAAAAGCTAGAAAACAAAACAATTTGCATTTGGGTTTTGAAGAGTCTGCTGTGCCTGTTTGTGTGTGAGTGAAACGACTGTTGTTGTTGTTTACTTCATTCGGCCCTCCGTAACAATAAATATCCTCACCAGTCCCCACCAAAGGGCGTCAGCATAGGTCTCGAATTCATCATTGGATTCCTTTTCCACTGAGTAGACCAGGAAAGATGCCAGGATGAGACACAGGAAGCCGATGTACCAGGCGGTAATGAGCTCCTGAAAGACAGCGCAATGTAATAACCAGTCGGTGTAATCACAGATCAATCTGAATTTACTGATATTGTGAGGGCTCTGCTACCACACACCGTTTATGATATTCTATCAGAGTGGGGACATGAATATTCACAAACCATTTACAATATTTTATCAGAGTGAGGACACAACTATTCATACACCATTTACAATATTCTATCAGAGTTTGGCATGACTATGTACCCATTCAGAATGTACTATCAGAGTGGGGACAGCGGGGACATAACAAGGTATATATTTTGTTTATTCTATCAAAGCAGGGAAATTACTAAACACACATTCAGAATATCCTACCAAAGTGGGTACATTACTAAACACACATTCTGAATAAAATACAAAAGTTGGGATAATACTAAACAGACATTCAGAATATACTACCAAAGTGGGAACATTACTAAACAAGCATTCATAATAATCTACGAAAGTTAGGACATTACTAAACAAACATTCATTATATTCTACCAAAGTGGGTACATTACTTAACACACATTCAGAATATTTTATCAAAGTGGGGACATTACTAAACCCACATTCAGAATATTCTATCAAAGTGGGGATATTACTAAACACACATTCAGAATATTCTACCAAAGTGGGGACATTACTAAACACACATTCAGAATATACTGCCAAAGTGGGGAAATGACTGAACACACATTCAGAATATTATATCAAAGTGGGGACGTTTCTAAACACACATTCTGAATATGCTACCAAAGTGGGGACCCCACCTTGCTGTGAGCGTAGACCACGGACCCCAGCAGCTTCCAGGTGCCTCCGCGCCGGTCCATACGCAGCATCCGAAGGATCTGCAGGAAGCGGAGACTTCGGATGGCGGAGGTGGCGAACACGTTGCCTTGGGAACCGGCCGCCAGCACTGACACGGAGGCGATCAGCACCATGATGTCTGGCCACAAAGAAGAGGACTCTTTTTGTTTTGAAGTTTGCTCCCGAGTATGTTTGACTATATTTCTGACTTTAAATCAGAAGTTTCCTGCTATTTATTGCCTGACCCTCCACAACCCCCTGCGTGTTCCTTCTCAAGGTTACTTCCTACTGATAAACGACTAGTGAAAAAAAAACTTTACTTCCAACTTGTTTTATACAAAATTTTGCATAACTTTGGTAGCTGTTGAAAAATTACACTTTCTCTTCCTACATGAATAATGGTGGCTGTGGCTGGAACTGCTGACTTTTAGTGTTATTAACACAAAGTCCTCTTTTCAGGTTTCTCCTGTGGTCTGAGAATAATCAGATACCAACCATAAACTAATCACAAATCAGTGAGTGAGCTCAGTGAGATCCTGGCTGCCCACTAGTTTAGGAACAGGAAAGTTCTGTTCTTAACTCAAATGAATTATAAAAAACTAGGACAACACAGAAGCAAGTCCCTTGGGTCCTTCTCGTTCCCGAGGTGTGAGAGGGACCTGACAACTACTTCATTAAAACCACCCCAACCACAACCTTGAGGTCACCGCTACTCACCGATCACACAAAAGGGCTTCCTTGCGAACTTGAGCCTCCCGCTCCAGCCGCGGTAGCGACAGCAGCATCCTGCGGCCCAGATCCTGACGATATACTCCACCCCAAACACCACGATGGTCACGAGTTCCTGGGGCGGAGGAACACAACAGCCTGCTCAGACTGTCCTCCTCCAGAAGACACATCTTTGCTCTACAGAGCCACGAAGGGACCCTCTCAACCCCCTAGCTGGAGCAACATACTATGGGTCACATATTGTTGCCCTTCATCACTTTGTGAAAGTACGGGCGTTCCACTAAATTGTTTGCAATACATTTCATTAGGCTGCTCATAAAAACAAACAAGGTCAAACAATAACAGAAAGTTTAAATTATATTGCATCATCTCCATCACTAGTTTTACATTATAACCAGGCCAGGAAAGCAGCAACAATACGATGTGATTGTTTTGCCAGAGATCCCCTTGGAAGTACACATGCTCTGTCATGCACAAACAGTTCTAGTAGTTATCTCAGACAGTGTCGATGCTAAACGAAACAGCGTTGGCAGATGTGATGCAGACACCTTACCAGGATGTACAAGGCACTCTCTGAGCTATTTTTGAAGTCTCTGATGGTGGCAAAGACGGACAGTATAAGGCAGGAAAAGACCAAGAGGAAGCTGAAAGAGAGAGAGAAGGAGAGAGAGAGAGAGAGAGAGGGGGAGGGAGAGAGACAGGACAGAAAACGTGTTAGTGTTCTTGTCAGAAAAGTTAGCAAAAAAAGTTTGAAGTTAGAAAATAAGCCTCCTCATGTCAGACTATTTGACTGGAGAAAGATGGACGGTTCTTGACGAGGGGCAGGGTAGTCTCGTGGTGTGGGAGCCCACCTCAACGGTTCTGTGTTCAAACCCCAATGTCCTCTGTTTACCTGCAGAACGTCCCCGTGACTCCTACCTGATAAAGGCCTGCATAACAGTCGACTCTCACTTCACCTGAAGGCCGACTAGAACCTATTAGAACCTACTGGAACCGACTAGAACATACTAGAACATACTAGAACCTGAGGAGGAGACAAAGGGGGACAACGCAGGGCGGTCAAAGGACAGGAAGCCAAGCAGAGTCCAGCAGAGTTCAGCGGAGCTTACCGGATTTCACATTAATTCAATATCCATCCCGAGACACTTCTGGGTTTAACAACTGGAACACTGCTGTGTAATCTCATCAGCCCGCTGATGATCCTATCATCAGATCATATCAGGAACTGGATCGGGTTCCTACGTTCGCCTTTATACAATCACCCGGTCGCTCAAAAGGTGATGAGCTGTGCACGAGCGCGGCTGCTAATGCTGTGCATCCCGAGCCAGCCCTCGCTAAATGGACAGCATTAGCATCGTGTGAGGGCTCCGCTGTGTTTGTGTTTGCTATCGTCCCCCTCTCTGTTTGGTTGGGAGAAGGACACAAACGCATGGGGAGCCTGCTGTCACCAACAACCTTGTGTCTCATTGTTTGCGTATTTGATTAGAGTTGTACCGTGCCATACTGTGAAGCTGTCCAAGCACAAAGTGTGTGATTTAAATGTGCAATATATAACACAAAGGGTTGTGTTTGAATGTACAATCTAACACAGAGGTTTGCATTTGAATGTACAATATAACGCAAAGTGCTGTATTTAAATGTACATTTGAGCACAAATTGTGTTATTCAAATGTACCGTTGAACCTAAAATGTTGTGTTTAAATGTACAGTTTAAACAGGGTGATTCTAGATCACACATTTCTTATAACTGCATAGCACAGTATTTTCCCTATACGACTATTAAACAAGTAAAAATATATAATATATGTTTCTCAAAACAAAAATAGACAACGTGCACACTCCGCATTGACCGGATCAATACAAAAATGAGTGTAAAGGCATTAACAACGGAGCATCTCTAAGAGGTAGTATTGATGCAAAGGATGGATTGGATATCACCTCCTCTTACACGATAACCCAAGGCTTGTGGACTGACGTAACCCGACCCGAAGTAGGATTCAAGGGGAAACCGAGGACTGCTTGGAGGTATGCTCCTTAATTTGATTGGCCAGGGCGATCAGGTGAGCTTTAAGCTGCATGTGGGAGAGTGGAGCTGGAGCAGGGCAGCAGCGAGAGGCTTCTCAGGGGGGCTGGGTCGAGGAGGAGGGCTGGTTGGCATCCACCAGCAGAGCTAATGTTGAACGGCTGGTGAAAACTAATACAGGGGATTTGAAAGAAGCACTCAAAAGGAAAGGGCGACCTGCATGAATCACCGCGTAGAGATACAGAGGAGAAAGGCCAGAGGAGCAGAGAAGCTCCAGCGCAGTATGACACATCGCAGACTTTCTGTGCTCGTATGATGCGATAATCTCACTGCGGTAATGGCACGCCATTAACCACATGCAGACTTCCATGAGGCATTAGCTCGTGCTAACGTCTGTCTGAAACCTAGTTTACTGGGGAAGGTGAAAGAGTGGGGGGACACATGATGAGATTTAAAGCAAGTTGGTGTGCTGAACCATGGAGACCTCTCCCAAAGGTTGCACTGTAGAGGTAGTTAAGTACAGGCATGAGCTAAATTAAATATGATCTCACAACAGAAAGAAACATACTCTCTTGTATTTCAGACCATAACTTCACACTCATGGCCGTACACCCTGAGCCTCACTTTAGCACGCTACACCAAGCAGGAAGAACACCCAGCCAGCTTGTACTTTGTTTTACTCACGAACCATTCCCCCACCAGTGCTGTGTGAGAAGGTTCCAGTGAATACTTGTCAAGACTCTGATCTTGCGTTGTTGTAATTACAAAACAAAAATGAAGACGTACATTATTAATGTTTATTAAATAATATATAGGTTATGTTTATTATTGCTGGTCGATAAAGTTCAGACCAGAAATAGAAGTACTCCTCAGCGTCTTCCATTTCAAACGCATCAGACCATTACGATATTAATAACCATGCTACATGATCAATAGCATAGTATTAGTTCAAAGCAATGTAGTTCAGGTTTGGGTAAGGGAAACTTGAGCCACACCGAGCTGTGGGGATAATGAGCCAAAGCTGTATGAGAAACACAGTACTACACCTAGCCTGTAGCACATCGGCCTACTAAACCTTTATGTTTTGTGTGCGACACCTAGCCCTCAGCACATATTAAACCTAGCTTGTAGCATCAAAAGATCATGACCTGAAACAACACACTTATTGTATGTTGTACGTCCTTGCACTTATAGTACTTAAATAGTACTTAGCAATGTGTAACATCATATCCTAGCTATCTTTGTTGTGTACGGGAAATGGGTTAGCCTAACAATTGTTATTGCTTGGCACTTGGTTCTATGAACATCTTGTACTGATAGCGATACATTCTTGTTTTTTCTTTCTTCTGACAAATGTACTTATTCTAAGACCCTTTTTATAAAAGCGTCTGCTAAATACCCTTAATATAAATGTAAACAAACCTAGTGCTTACAGCATTCTACACTCAGTGCATCAGAAGGTCGAAGCACAATGGGGTTGCATCCTTCCACAAAACTGCCTAACCAGCAGTTCAGGGGCAATGTTGCACAAACAGCGGTAGTGCAAAGGAATGGCTAGACCGGGCCAATTTCTGCAGCCCCTCAGACACTGAGTCAGCATATGATTTCCGACCGGACCTTGACCTTTTTTGTGTTTTTTGTGTGCGCAATATGTGCCAACATGTGAAGCCTGAGGTTCCCGTCTTGGGCGCTGAAGTCATTATCAAACAGCAGACATAAAATAGCTCCCTTTTGTTTCTAGCCATTGACAGGGCCACCGACAGAAGTCTACTTACTAAGTTTACTATTTATTCATTGAGCGGACCATTTATGCAAACTTGCAAAAAAGTGAAAGATGTCATTAATGTACAGGTAGGGGTTAGGGATATCTGGCTTTAGCTGATGATTGCTGAGGTCAGGAACTCTCAAGTTGCAGAATCATTAACAAGCTGTCATCAGGGAATTTCCCAAATTGCTGACTTTGAACGCACAAATGAAACAACTTGTTTTTGGTCCACTTTATGCATCAGTCATGGAGGAATATGATTGGTTTTCCAAACACGTACTGTAGCTGACCTCTAAGGCCTGTTTATGATCGATAGCCTTACTGTTTAGACCGATAAGTTGGTGCATTTTAACGTTTCATGTTCAAGATGTTTTGCATTTTTCATATACATCAGCAAGTTTGCCATCAACCATGAAGTTGTTATTCTACATATCAGTTTCAAATAGATATACAAAATATTCCCTACGTTATTGATCCCATATAGAAAATGTTTATGTCACAGCAGACTTAGACGAAAAAATAATTATCTACCAAAAAGTTTATATATATAACATGCAAAATGTTGGTAGTAGAAAGGTACACGCAGAACGTTAAGGTACAAATGATTGTAATTCTCATTTAAGGTCATTATTGTTAACATTACTGTGCCGCTGTGCAATGATACGAGACCTCACACTCTGCTCAGCGCTGAATTTGTGAACCTGGCCGATAATGGCCGCTAATGAAAATAAGTGAGGCTGGCTCCGAAGGCTCCTGCAGATGCTAATGAAGGGGCGGGAAGAACTCGGGCCCAGACCTTTTCTTAATGCTAGAGCTCAAGCCTGATGACTGGAGCATCGATCACCAGTCCAGCCCTCTCGATAAAGGAGCAAGGATGAACTGAGACCGATTGGGATGGTAAACAGAATGTACCAGATTCCACTATTGGCCCGGTCATTTGGATTTGAATTGCAATCTTCTGTGTTTATCTATTGCGCATCTTCTGATGTTTCACATAGACTAACACTTCAGATTCAACAGTAACTCCGGCAGCACCTCAGTCTAAACCGGGAAACGTGCAACCGTCAGGTTTGGTTTAGTCCGGTTTCAGAGTCTCCTTCGCATTCTCAGGTTAACTCTCTTGGCCAGGCTAGTCTGGTGCTTAGGGCGTTTGACTCATAGCCAAACGTATCTGGGTTCCAACCCCAGTGACTGCTTTGCCCTTGAGCAAGATGCGGTAACTGCTACTTGCTTCTTAATGATTTATGATCTGTGTCTAAGAAAACTGCTCACTGTAAGTCACTATTGATAAAAGCATCCACTGAATGACTGTATAGAATGTATAGGCTGTGCTGCTGCGTCAGTGTCCGGCTGGGAGCTAAATCGTCCGCGAGACGCCCCAAGTCTCCTGAGGGCTGCAGCACAACTCCCCCTGTGGATTTATGTAGGCTTCACTGCAGCCACACATCTTCCCTGAAGCTTCCAGAGTCACTGCAGAAAAGAACTGTATTCCCCAGTCAGAGGGCTGTGTCGGGGGATGCGAGGGCCCGGCTCGATCGGCGACAGGCTTACCGTGTGATCTGACGAGAACATGAGGGAACACTGTTCTGTCTCAGGTGAGAGTTTCCGCCGTCAGATTCTCCCATAAATAGTTGTCGTCAGACGTTTTGTTTGAGTTGGGCTCTGGTGGACGTGTTTTTGTGCTATAAGTACTAATTCATTTCATGTAATGCTTACCCAAGGAGTCTCCGAATTAACCTCTAACTTGATCAACCTCAGGCAGCCTAGAAAATGGCCTTCCTCCTCCTCTATAACTGCATCTCAGTTTACCCAAGGGGATTCCCTTGTCTCCATGATAGAAACTGTCCGGCACCCAATTCAACGCTAAGACCACTGTATATAAATATGAACACTGCTGGTCTACTGAAGTACGATCTCTGATATTTTCTGTCCCTGTTTTGGGTCCCGACGTGATGCCCATGTTTGGTGTTCCAAGGAGCCCAGGCCTAGCATAACTAATAGGTCAAATCCCATTAAGGACTGAGACCCGGGGGGGGGCCTTCAGTCAACAGAGCAGTCGCCCCGTCCAGGCCCAAGCCCTGGCTCACTGGAAGTCAGTGTTGATCAATGACGATGTGCCATTTCTCAGCGGCTGAAAAAAACCCTGCATTTCCTCTTCGGCCGAGGCTAACGAACCACATTGATTTCCGTCTGCTCTGAGACGGAGCCCATCGGGGCAGCAGGTCTTTAAAGGTGATGTGTGTTATCATGCAGTCCTAACGACGTGTAGTGCCACTCGATTATCTGGTCTGGTTTCTCTGTGACAATGTACGAAAAAGCAATCACCTCGATGAGGAGACACTGTGCCTGATGGTAAATGGTAAATGGTCTGCATTTATACAGGGATTCTCTAACCAGTGGCCACTCAAAGTGCTTTACAGTATTAACTAACATTCACCCATTCATGCACAAATTCACACCCCGACGGCGGTGACAACCATGCAAGGCGACTGCCATCTCGTCGGGAGCAGTCAGGGTGAGGTGTCTTACTCAGGGACATCTCGACACTCTCAAGGAGCCGGGGATCGAACTAGCAACCTTCCGATTAAAAGCCAACCCGCTCTACCTCCTGAACCACATGCCGGCCATTGATCGTAGCATCTTGCTAGCAAAGTTCCACATTCAAGCGATGGGAGGCTGTGCTTCAGTCTGGCTGCGTCTCCTGGGGACAGCGCCTGATGGGACAGATACAGAGGAGCCCCTGCTGGGAACATCAGACCAGGGAGACGTTCACACGTCCAAACGGGTGTGTGTCTGCGTTAATGAGACACTGGAGCATCTGCCGCTGAGCGCAGGGGAGGCATTGCAGGCTTTTAGTCAGGCTTGTCAGAATTCATCAAGGATTAAAATAGAGAAAGGGCGGTATTGTCCTGTTTCCAGGGGCTCCACGCCAATCTGAAAGGTTCTAGCTTTGAACCTCAAGGCGTGAAGTCATTGGAGGAATCCCTGCTCCTTAAAGACATGAATCTATGAAACAAATCACTGTTATTTGCATCTGCTTTTTTTCTTCTAAATGGCATCTGCTAAATGACAAAATAATGAATTGTAGTCGTTAAATTGGGTTCAATCGTAACAGTATATTGACCGTCCACAAAATGGCATCACATTTCATTCTTTCATGACCACAATACCATCAATTAATATTTAATTCAATAAAGTACTATTCTGACCATAAGCATTCCGCATTGACACTGCAGGGATGGTACTGTACTGGTATTGATTTACTGGACTATCATACTGGATTGGTATTGATCGACTGATGGGACTGGTATTAATGTTTTGGATTAATGATTGGACCGTTATTGATCTATTGGACTACTGATTGGACTGAACGAACAAAATATATGCATGGATGGTTTTGTTGTTGAAACTCAGAGAGAGAGCAAGAGCGAGAGAGAGAGAGAGATTGCTGAAGAGAAAGACAGAGATAGAGAGGGAGATAGCTAGATATATAGAGACAGAGACAGAATGCTTGACATAGGAAACTTCATCTAATGATCCACTGCACATGCATTACAAATACAGGATGAAACCCAACACCGGCACGACCACACCGTTCCAGAAAACACGACAAAGCAGCCTTCTATCTGTCAAATGTCTGCAAAAACAACAGCCTGAACACTACTGGAGGAGAGGGGATGGAGGGGAACACAAGGGATGCGTACCAGAGTGTCTCATACAAACCGGTAAAGCAGTCAAACTAAGTCTAAGAGGGGATAAAAGGACCTGAGCGGGGTGTGAATTATGCATGAGTCAGAAGGAGCCCACGCCGCTAAGTCGAGCAGGTCACATCTTACGGGATCCACTCTGAGGGGAGGCTGCTGCCACGGAGGTCATGTGATCGTGGCAGCATCGGTCGTGGATCTCTTGGCCCGACAGCTCCTCCGCGGACAATATCTGAATTCCTAAGCAGGAGTGCAGAAGGCTCGCCCTGAACTGATGAGAGAACGCTACCACTACTTCCCCTAGGCCTGCTAGTTTCACGATACAACATGCATGGGCCTATGGGCACACATCAGAAGATTCCCATCGATCCAAGGTTTTCTGGTGGGTTGCAACAGTATGGATCTGATATGAACCCAGACAGGGGGGGTGAGTCAGTGTGAGTGTGCAGTTTTACATGGAGGCTTCCGTCTGAGCATTCATGAGACGGGATGTGTGCGCGGGAGGGCAGACCAGACGGCACAGCCGCAGTTTCACTTTCACCTACAGCGAGAAGATGCACTATTTGTGTAAGAGTACAGGAAGCACATGACTCGACGTATGGCTGCAACACCAATTAGTTGGATGAGTGACGTGGCGCGGGAGCTGACTACGGCCATGGGTGCTGAAACAGAACGGCTGCTTTGGTGCTGCCGCAATACATGGACCACCACACACCGTCGAGCGCAACACGGCATGCCATGTCAAACACGCATATTCAATGCCATGTAAAGTATAGATGAGGCTGTGGGACGCATTGCACTGCCGGAGCTCTGCCGCTGCATTGACCGGCGCGGTAACCGTTTGCATTCAATGCAGCGGAATAGTTGCAGAAATAGTTGCACGTTGCAGAGCATCATTGTGCAGGGGTAGGGGGTGTGGTTCATAGGCCTACTATATATATATAAACGCGTTATATCGATACACGAGGTTGCGCAGAGAGAGAATACGAGCATCTCATATTCTCTGATATGCACCATTAGCTCACCGCCACACTACACACTCCACACCCCAGAAACTCCGCGGGCCAAAAAAAGTCTCACGTCGATTGCCTCGCGTGTCCAGCCCGCCCGTCCCGTGCCCAGCACATCCCGACCCGGAGCCCCGCGGGGAACACACGCACACTTACACATAAGCGTGGTAGATGAAGGCCCATCCCCGCGGTCTCTCCAGCGCTTGGTACAAGAAATTCTGGAGTTTCCGATAGCTGGCGTTCTTCTTGGACGGCCTGGGTCTGGGTCTCCCCCCGGAGACGCTGGCCCGTGGTCTGGAGAGGATGCTGCCCCTCTTCGCGTCCTCGATGAGCAGCGCTCCGTCCCGGTTCGACTCCGGAGCCCCGGGGTCCAGACCGACGAAGCCCACTTTGTGCCTCGATTTCTCCCCCCCGGCCTGGTCCGGGTAGACCCCGCCGCCGTTCACCGCTTTCTGCACCATCCTACCGGGACTCGGGCGGCGAACAGCAGCTGGTCGCGGTGCCTTCGCCTCGGGGATGCATCGCCGGTGCCTATGAGAAGGGGTGTGCGCTGCTGGGCTGAGCTCGTGAATGCAGTTGGTGCTGGTCTCCCTCCCTCCCCCCCACCCTGAGAAACCAATTAGAATAACCGCTGGAAACTGCAATGTGTGAGCTTTCTGCCTCCTTCCCTCTCTCTCCCTCCCTCGCTCTCTCACACACACACACACACACACACACACACACACACACACACACACACACACACACACACACACACACACACACACACACACACACACACACACACACACACACACACCTTGATATCCCTTTTATCATGTTTAAGCTACACGTTGTAGCCTACCGTTTAAACTCAGGTATTTGAGATGAAGGAACACTTTTTAAGGTTTCCAATAAAAACAGTGATATAAACATCCACTGGATAGTAGTCCCATGACTTATTGACACACACACACACACGCACGCACGCGCACACACACACACACACGCACGCGCACACACACACACACACACACACACACACACACACACACACACACACACACACACACACACACACACATTCACACACACACACACACACACACACACACACACACACAGGTCTGGTTTCATCTTCAAAAAGGAAAACGACTCTAGGATAATTCAGAATTAATAATTTAGCAAGGGCACTTTTGTTTTGCCAACATTCAACGTAGGTGGGAATGCTAAATAATGTCGGAAGAGTAGGCCTAATATCGGGCGACATAATTAAACATCCCTTGTGGAGTTTCTTTGGTGTCGATGCTAGTTTCTCCTAATGATTCCTGGGAGGACGGGAACGGAGAACTGAACATTGTGCATTGAGTCGTCATGGTTTCCAAAGATTCTAGAAGGTTTCCCGCCCAACAAAACAATATGGCCGCTGTGGGGGGGGGGGGGGGGGGGGGGGGGGGGCGTGTCTCATCGAGTTGAATGATTTTCGCGGCTTTGGATAGCGCCACCAGATAAACATCACCTATATACATAGGTGATGTATACAGAGGTACAATGCAGTATAGATGAGTATGAACAAAGTTCAACGCAGAGATGTGGCGTAGCATTATCGAACGGAGAACATTTTATTAACTAGCTTGTTAAGATTCCATTTACAATTATACTTTTAGAAAGGCGAGGGAAGAAAATCTTTTGTACAGTTATTGTCAGGCAAAATAAAATGGTAAAATAAAGTATGTACATTTGGGCAACATTAAAACATGGTCAATACATGAGTATAGTCAGTGACATGTTCATTCTACAGGAGGCAAACATCACGTTTAAAATGTAACTCGAGAAATGATTAAGACCGATGCATTTTCCCTTCAGAGTGACGCTTTTTAAGAGCATTTAGCTAATGTAAGACGCTACGGCCTGGTCGTTTTATAGACATACTAGGCAGTTTTTCATATGCAAAAGTTGAGTTTAAGGTCACGCGTCTATAGCGGCTGCAGTAGCACGTGGGGGTTAAAAACTTTAAATGTTAGCATTCCAGAGCTTCAATAAATAAATAAAATGGCGGGAAGTGGGACAGCGGAATCCCAGCACAAAATGGAGGCAGAGAAACCCCCATAGCTGCACTCTTCTCTCGCTAGTCTGTGTTTTAATTTTTTTTCATAAAAAGCAGGTTTTAAACATCCTCTAAGTTATGTATAATCCCTCCAATAAAACGTATTCAGTTTAGCTCACAGCGTTACTCATTAAGACATAAATTGGGCTTATTTGTATTTTACTACTCTGTCCGTTGTGGTTACACAGTTTGTATATACACTGGCAATAAAATTTAAATCTGTCATATTAAAATAACATGTCTATGCCCTCGGTCGTCACTGGTCCCTTCTGCCTCTGCCACCGGCCGTCTTTTTGTTTTTTCCACCCCCACCGGCAGCGCTGTGAACTCGCTGGATGAATTGTGCTTTTTTTCCACCGGCTCCTGATCCGAGACAGCTTGTTGTTGTGAGTCACGCAAGAAGACGAAAAGCTCCGACGCGGTCCTCCACGTCCGCACTATAAACACCAGTACAAACCAATATATTAATAATTTAAAACACATGATTCAGTAACTCAGACTTGGCCGCACACGCCAACGAAAAAATAAACAACTCTGCTGCAAGCTCTGCCGTGGTTTTCTCTGTCCCCTGATTGGTGCGTCGTGGACTCCCTCCCTCACGCTCCCTGAAACCTCAGCTCGCACCCGCTCTCCAATAATCAATCAACGCCGTGATCGATACAAAGTAAAAAAAAAAATACACAGGTAGCAGAGTCTAAATAAAATAAAATAAACTAATGGCATGCCATTGGTCCATTAAATACTGTTTATGGCGTAGGCTGGAATGCTTTTTAAGTTCTTTAATACCTGATATAAGTGAGAGGTTAAAAAGACGCTTCTTTTTTCGCCGCTACAATAAATAGACTATCCTTCATCGAGTGTGGTGATACAGTACGCACACTACCTCTACAGTAATTGCACAGAGACCACATGCGTTGGGGGGGGCAGACCCCTTCCCCGTCCTGCGATCCTCCTCCACCCCTTCCTCCGGCGAACCTCCAACACTTTGATTTCCCCCCCCAACTCGCAATCGGACACATACAGGGAGAGATCTCCCCCCGGTTAGAGATCTCTAGCCCTGGAGGGGGGGGGGGTCCGTCTCTCCCTTGGCCATCTACCCCCTTAAACTCACCCCTTCATATACCATCCCCTCCCTCCCTCCCTCCCTCCCTCCCCCCCCCCCCCCCCCCTCCCTCCCCAGACAGTGAAAGTGACCGCCCCGTGCCTTGCAGTCAGCGGGCCGGTAAGCGTGTGGTGAGCGTGTGTTAGGGGTATGAGTGGAGGATGCAGGTAGTTTGGTTAATCCAGTAATGCCAGCCCTGGACAGCTGCGAGCATATTATTGTTTGATGTGTTTCTCGAAGACCTCCTTTTCCCCCCGTAAGACTTCAACATATTTTCAAGCTGTTTTTTCTTTTTTTTGTTACAATAAAAATCCCTGGTACAGAAGAGTTTTTCAAGTGGAGATCTTCAGTGTCAACAGGTGTTCACACCGCAGGTGGTGAAGCTCCACTCCAGCTCTGTCTGTTCTGATGGTTCTGAGGGTTAATCGATAACCCCAACAAAGGCTCTCCCTCTTCTACGGTGGAATGGTCGCTGGGATGGTCAGAGAATCGTCCAGTACAAGGATTTGTTTTTAGTTGTTAACGTCACGGTCTCCCGGTCAGAAACACAGAGGTATAAACTCTGTCCCTAGCTCCTCCCCTTGGCTCCTCCCCCTTGGGCTCCTCCCCTATCTCCTCCTCTTGGCTCCTCCCTCTGGCTCCTCCCCTTGGCTCCTCCTCTTCCTCTTCTCCACATTCGTTCAGGACCTCCGCCGCTAGAGTCCCTCGAGGTCTTCCCTGTTTGTTGTGAGAGGTCCAGAGTAGATGTGCTCTTGTTGTGTCCTTAGAGATCTCCGTCCGACGGAGGCAAACACAGCCTGAAGAGCCTGTCACGCATAAGAGAACATGGGTTGAATATGTAATATTAAAGCGTTTCAGTTGGGTTTCAGTTGGTTGAATTCTTTCAGTGTTTCATAGCATAACTTTAGCAATACTTTGTATTGTATTGTATTTTACTGAAATATATCTTGTATCTTTTCCTTCACTGCTGCTGTGCTTAACTCAATAATTGTAATTAGATAAAATGTTATCTTACTCCACCTAACATTTACAAAGTGTTCCTCTAACTATCTAACTCTAACTTAAGAAGTCAAGTCAAGTTTATTTATATAGCACATTTAAAAAGAACAATAGTTGACCAAAGTGCTGTACAATGCAAGATGGTAGTTGGTTGTGGTAGGGGCTGATGTTACCTTGGTGCTGAGGGTGGCATCTGGTCCATCACCTTCAGGTTTTTAGCAAACAGCTCAACCCGAGTCCCCTGTTGAATGGAACAAAGAGCGGGAAAAATAGTTAAAATGGCCGAAGTTATCAACCGTTTTCATGGGGGTGAATGGGGGGCAGCATAGTCTAGTCAGTGGTTAGGGTGTTTGACTCCCCAGTCGAAAGGTTCTTGGTTCAAACCCAAAGGTAAACGACACAACCAGAACCAAGACATAGGTTTAAAATAAAACGGGACATCTAAAAATATGATACATTTGAATACAAACAACACATAATATTCACTACAAAGCCAAAGCACTTCACAAACTTGGTTGTTTATTATACCTTTTTTATTTAACCAAGTGAAAGTCACTGAGATTAAGAAGTACTTTTCAGGAGAGACCCGGCCGGTGGTGTACCTGTTTACGCATGATGTCCATGGTCTGCATGATGCAGCGGGGGATGAGGCCGTGGTTGCGGGCCAGGATCATGGCCTGCTCCAGGGTCACGCTCAGGGTGCACCTGCATGGACACAACACAGGCTACAGGTCACCCCGGGGCTGCTGGGTAATGGAGTTCATCAGAGCAGCGCGACCGCATGTTGTCGGATGGCGGAGTCTTCGGATTATATAGAAACCGAAAGTAGGCCTTTGGCTTATTGGCCTAAGGGGATGAACATGGAGTGTCAGTCATTTCTGGTCCGTCTGACCGCCGTAGATGAATGGAGTGCATTGCAGTGGGTGTGTGTGTGCACGGTGGCGGTGGGGGGCGTAGCGACTGACCTCTGCATGCCCGTGGCGCACATGGTGACGTGGCACGCCCCCAGGCGGTTGCAGAGCTCCGAGGAGACGCTCAGCACGCTGACCCCCGACGGGTGGCCTCCCGCGCTGGGCCGCACGTTGACGTAGGACTGCATCAGGCGGCACAGGTCGTCCAGCGCGTTCAGGGGTCGCAGGAGCTGGGGAGAGGTCAGGGGTCAAAGGTAAGGGGTCGGCGTGGTTCAAAAGGTGACGGGACGGTTGAGGGGGAGGAAGGGAGGAACGGAGAGGAGGCTGGTATGGAGAAGGTGAGGTGGGAACTGCTTTATTAAAAGAGGAGTCGTCATCCCTGGTTATTTTCTCGTTGGCCCGATTCCGCCGAAGAGCAGATTATTTAGCATAGAGGCGTCTGCCACGAATTTAAACAACAGCAACACAGCACTTTGTTCTTTGTGTGGGGACATTTGGTTGAATACTTGTATGATGATTCACTGTTATGTCGTCCGTAAATTCTTCACTAACCGGCACACCTTGAGTCTAACAGACGTTGTTAAAGAAATGCTGTATTGCCATTGTTTACATTCGTGGCTCATGCAAATTTATCTCCGGAAGAATCGGTACATCCAAGTCATTTAGCCAAACGATACGGGTAACGGATGTTTGAGTGAAAAGGTGTTTACAGGGGGTTGATCACCCAGACCGGTGTTGTCCGTTGCCCATGGAAGGAAGTTAAGGGGGCGGGACAGGAAGAACCTTTTATGGACTTCCTGTTCCAGGACAGACCGGAACTGAGATCTCCATTGTGTATTCTTCGACCAGCAGACTCCATTACAACTACTTGGCTACAGCGGGCCAGCGGAGGGGATGCACGCTAGTCTACTGCTCTCTTGAGTCTAGTCTGGGGTTAAATGCAGAGTTTTAATGTGTTTAATGTGCTTCATCGGAGTGGAGGTGTGGAGGTTAGTGAGGATTAATCAGGTCTTCTCAACCATCTACCGGGGGGGGGGTTCCCATTGAAACCCAGCGTACCGGACACCTTCTTACTTTGGAAATGCTCGGCTGGTGGTCTCTGACCTCCAGGCCCAGTATCTGTGCTCACATTTATTTTGAGTCACAGAATATGTGTCAACAGAAAATAATGATAAAAAAAAAGTCACAAAGCATGCCACAGGATCACAGCAAAAGTGACAGAATACGTTGAAATGAAAAAAGTAAGGCCATAAACGGTGATGAGAAGGAGCAAGGAGTTGAAGACTTAATATCTACCTGGTCGATTTTCATGGCGGTGGTGTTGGAGTCGGTCTGCAGGTTTGACTTCTCCAGGTAGAAAGCCCTGTGGACACCAGCGTAGCACAGTGTTAGCATCGTAGCATATCACTATAGCACAGTCAAGATACGATTTTCCTTAATAATCCTAGACGGAAAATGAGGGAAGTAGTGAGCCTGGTGGCAGAGACTTAGCATAGCACAGCATTAGTCTGGCATTATCCTAGCATATCATTAGCTTCGAACAGCAGTGGCCTAGCACAGTATTAGCCTAGCACAGTACTAGCCTAGCTGAGCATGAGCCCATAACAGAACTAGCCTAGGACAGTACCAGCCTAGCAGGGCATTAGCCTAGAACAGCACTAGCCTAGGACAGTATTAGCCTAGCACAGCATTAGCCTAGCAAATCATTAGCCTAGAACAGCAATAGCCTAGGACAGTACTAGCCTAGCACAGCATTAGCCTAGCATTATCCTAGCAAATCATTAGCCTAGAACAGTACTAGCCTAGCACATAATTACCATAGACCAGCATTGGCCTGGCTTCGTCCTAGCAAATAATTAGCCTAGAACAGCAGTAGCCTAGCACAGTATTAGCCTAGCGTAGCATACCTGAGTTTGCGGTAGTAGGCCTTGACCCTCTCCAGGGACACAGCGTTGGTCCTCTGCTGGAACTCCTCCATGGCAACAAAGTCCTGCTGGGACGAGCACTCTGGACGCTCCAGGGCTGGGGGGGGACACGCACACACACACACACACACACACACACACACACACACACACACACACACACACACACACACACACACACACACACACAGACAGACACACACAGACAAAGCATTTATAAACATTACGCCTCGCAAAAATGCATACAGACACTCGCACTCATTTTTTTATAAACATTGTACTTCAGAGCTGCACGCACACACAAATTGTTCTAAACATTAAGCCTGAGAGCAATACACACACACACACACAGAATTTAAATCCTCTTTTCTTTTGGCCTTTAGCTTCACAGCTGCTGGCACTGTCACACACAAGCACAAACAAGCATGCCCACTTCAGCACCTGGCCTTTCAAGTGTGTAACTGCAGTTCATAGACTCCCCCACTAGGGGGCAGTGTTGAGCTATATCCGCCCCCATCAAGTCCCTCAGCCCTGCTCTGGCTCTGCCATCCACCCCTTGCGTTGGCCCCAGCCCCGGTCTTGCTGTGTCGCTACTACGGTTGTGTCCCCTGGTCAAGGGGTCCTCAGCCCTGGGTCTCTATCCCCTGGGTCCCTCTGCTCTGAGTGTATCCCCTTTTCTGGATGTCCCTACTACTACAGCTGTGTCCCTGGCCCCGGTTCTGTCCCCAGCCTCTCTACCCTGGGTTCTCAGTCCTGGTTCTGTTCCTCTCCCCTGGTTCTGTTCCTCTCCCCTGGTTGGGTCCTCTCCCCTGGTTGTGTCCTCTCCCCTGGTTGTGTCCTCTCCCCTGGTTGTGTCCTCTCCCCTGGTTGTGTCCTCTCCCCTGGGTCCTCTCCCCTGGTTGTGTCCTCTCCCCTGGTTGTGTCCTCTCCCCTGGGACGCCCTCTCTCCCCTGGGACCCCCTCTCTCCCCTGGTTGTGTCCTCTCCCCTGGTTGTGTCCTCTCTCTCCCCTGGGTCCTCTACCCCTGGTTGTGTCCTCTACCCCTGGTTCTCTGTCTACCCTGGTCCCTCTCCCTGGTCCCCCCCCCTGGTCCCTCCCCCTAGTCCCTCCCCCTGGTCCCCCCCCCTGGTCCCTCCCCCTAGTCCCTCCCCCTGGGTCCCCCCCCCTGGTCCCTCCCCCTAGTCCCTCCCCCTAGTCCCATCCCCTGGTCCCTGCCCCTGGTCCCTCCCCCTGGTCCCCCCCGTCCCGGGGTCGTACCGCGGGTGAACAGCACGGTGTGCAGCTTGAGGCTGCCTCCGTTCTGCAGCCGGCTGGGCAGCTCGCTGAAGTGACAGCTGTCCAGCAGCAGGGTGACGCGCAGAGCCTGGCGACCGCCGTCCACCTGGTAGGACACGGGCGTGTCTGCAACACACACAGGTGAGTTAATACACACACAATCATACACAGGGCGCATCAATACATACAGACACACAGAAACACACACACACACACACACACACAGGGCGCAATAATACATACAGACACACAGACAGGGCGCATTAATACACACAAATTAAAACACACACACACACACACACAATACATACACAGACAGGATGCATTAATACACACACACCCACACACACAAACACAGGGCGCATTAACCTGCACACAGGCACGCATTAGTACTCACACAGACACGCATTAGTACACACAAACATACACAGACATTAATACACACACACACACACACACATTAATCCACACACAGACAGACAGGCATTAATACATACACACATACACACACATAGACGCGATTAATAACCAAAACAGACACGCATGCGCATTCAATGATCTTTTACACTTGAATACAATATTGTCCCTCTAACCAGTGCTCAGTGAACCCTTCTAGAGACAGACGTGGGGCGGTCCGCTCTACTGAACCCCAGGGCCCTGTCCAGCTGAGGGCTGAAGCAATAGGAGGAGGTAGAGGTGGAGGTGGTGGAGGGAGGAGAAAAGGGGGCAGTGGAGGAGGGGGGAGAAAGGGTGGAGGAGGAAGCGGTGGAGGAGGGAGAAGGATGGAGAAAAAGGAGTATGTGGAGGAAGAGGTGGAGGGTCCATTTCCTATAGCGCTTACAGAGCTCTGCAGAGACCACTGTAGCCTCCCAGCCCACTCAGCTGCTCTTATCCGATCAATACCGCGCCCTGGGACTGCGCCCGGGCTTCAGGTCGGGTGGACAGCGGAGCAGATAAGAGGCCCGAGAGCTGCCTCTGAAGCAGCAGGTGTGGAAGGCCGTTTAAAAGCACATTAAAAAAACATTGGCTCTGCGTTCTTGTCCGTGTGTGTTCGTGTGTCTGCGTCTACGTGTATCTGTTTCTGTGTGTGCGTGTGTCTTTGAGTAAGTGTCTACGTGTGTGTGTGTGTGTGTGTGTGTGTGTGTGTGTGTGTGTGTGTGTGTGGGTTTTTTCTTGTGTGTGTGTTTGTTCTTGTGTGTGTGTGTGTGTGTGTGTGTGTGTGTGTGTGTGTGTGTGTGTGTGTGTGTGTGTGTGTACTTTTGTGTATAATCCTATTTTGTAAACATACTCACATTCATATGCCTGTGTGTGTTTTTTTGTGTGCGTGTTTTGAAGTGTATGTGTGTGCGTGTGCAAACTTGCGTGCATGCGTATCTATGTTCATCTGTGAGTTCACGCTTTGCCAACCTGTGCGCATCATTCCCGCGCCTATATCCGGTGGATATGCGTCCCTACCCAGAATGCATTTCGGCAGAAAAACAAACGGCACGCTATTGGAGGGTGTGAGGTCGCGATGAGATCACCGCCCAGGATCTACAACACTACGCACACAGCTGTAAGTCCTTCAGCGAGATCCAGCTCAAACACAGCAGCTCGAGTCTGAAGTGAAGATGAGGGAGATGAGGAAGAGGCTCAGACCGCCGACGAGACGAGATCCTGCGTCCGGATCGACCCAGAGGTAAGACGGAGCAGTGGGTCGCGGTCGCCAGGCAACTGCTAACCATCTATCTCACGCCACCATCCTGGCCCACATACCCAGTAAACCACCCACATACACCACTGACTTACCCTATACCCTATACACCAACCACTTACCCGATACACCACCCACATACCCTATACACCACCCACATACCGTATACACCATCTACCCTTTGCACCATCCACAGAGAGTGGAGCTAGGCGGGCCACCATCCGGCCGGCTGACCCAGGACAGGGAGAGCGTTTCTGGCTGGAGTGTGAATGATTCATGGGTGGTGTCGGAGGATTGATTCACCCGACTCCACCGGTCGCCTCGTTTGGGAGGGGTGGAGGTGTGAATTTAAATGTAGAGGCCGAACGAGCGAGGGTTAGGAGGGAGAGAGAGAGAGAGAGAGCGAGAGAGTGAGGAGGGAGAGCGAGAGAGAGAGGGAGAGAGGGACGGAAAGAGAGAGAGAGAGAGAGAGAGAGAGAGAGAGAGAGAGAGAGAGAGAGAGAGAGGGATGGAGAGAGAGAGACGTGGTCTGAGACGGCGATGGGTGCCAGCGTCGGAAGGCAGAAGGGGGAGATTCAGAGAGCACAAGGGAACCTTATCCCGGCCCCTCCAGCTGCGTGGCCCCGCCCCCGCCCTCTGAGAGGTCCCCCTGTGTGTCCGTCAGGGCGGGACTTACTGGGCACCAGATACTCGTTTTGGGTCTGCTTGAAGAACACGGTGAGCTTGTCCAGGTCCAACAGAGCGGCCTTAGTGTCCTCCAGCATGGTACGCTCCTCCTTCTGCCAGGGGGGGGGGGTGGGGGGGGAGAGGAGGAGAGGGAGGGGGGGAGAGGAGGAGAGGGAGGGGGGAGGAGGGGAGAGAGGGAGGGGGGAGGAGGGGAGAGAGGGAGGTAGAGGAGGGTGGATGGAGGAGGAGGGAAGGGGGGAGGGAGGAAAGGGTGAGAGGGAGGGAGGGTTGGGAGAGGAGGAGAGGGAGGGGGGGAGAGAGTGAGGGAGGAGGTGGTAGGGATGGAGTGGGGGGGGGGTTGGAAGGGAGACAGAGGGAGAGGAGGGAGAGGAGGGAGGAAGGGGGGAGGAAGGGAGATTTGAATGTTTGTTGTTAGAAGACAGATGTGCAGTCAAAAGGACGCTTTGAGGAATGCTTCACTTCTCTTGAGGGGGACTGCGGCTGACAGTCAACAGTTGCAAACGTGATTTACAACACGTGCATTGAAAATCACCGGTTTGGGTGACACATCATCACCACATCCTTTACATAATGTAAACAAAGCACAGGGAAAGTGAAATGAGGCATTTCCCTTTTCACTTTGAGTGAATTAGTCTGAAAGTGCAGTTTCGGTGTGAATGGACAGCGGCGTGAAACCTTCAACATGTACACTGTACAGACAACATCGTGGGGATGAGTCACACGCTTGCATGTTGTTCTTTGACCGTGCAGTACCACTCCTCACCAGGTGGGGCGCCAGCGAGCTCTGGAAGTGCAGCAGCACCCCGATGGCGGACACCTGCTCCAGCCACTTCCGGCTGGTCTCCTTGCTGTCCTCCTGGTACTCCCCGGCGTTGTTGTAGCGTGCACGCAGCGCCGCAAGGAGCTGCTCAGCTAGCGTTAGCACCGCCGCGCCTGCGGCCTGGCAGAAGATCACATCCCTCCTCAGCTGGAGGGAGGTGTCTGGGGGGGGGGGGGGGGGGGGGAGAGAGAGAGAGAGAGACACATAGAGAGAGAGAGACAGAGACACACAGAGAGAGAGACAGAGAGAGACACATAGAGAGAGAGAGACAGAGACAGAGACAGACAGACAGACAGACAGACAGACAGACAGACAGACAGACAGACAGACAGACAGACAGACAGACAGAATGTTACAAAATGTGATAACTAAAATGCCAGCTATGAATGAAGTGATGAGGCTAATGAACACCAAAACACTTTGTGAAGCACTTGTTAGGTTGAAGTGGAACCGCTGTAATGGTTCATCTAAATCCTCTACAACAAACAAATTAGTTCCTACACAATGCCGGAGCCAATCCAATCTGTGGCTCTAGTCCATCTCTAACATCTAACCCTGACCATCTAACCCTGACCATCTAACCCTGACCATCTAACCCTAACCATCTAACCCTAACCATCTAACCCTGACTATCTAACCCTGACCATCTAACCCTGACCATCTAACCCTGACCATCTAACCCGGACCATCCAACCCTAACCATCTAACCCTGACCATCTAACCCGGACCATCCAACCCTGACCCTTAGGGAGGGCCGAGGGGGTGCGATGTGGGGAGCAGTACCTGTGCACTTGAGGAGAGCCAGGAGCAGCTGGTTCTTCCCGTCTGGGAGAGGAGGAGGAGGAGGAGGAGGAGGAGAAAAGGAGAAGCAATACAAACGATCAATGAAATGCTTAAAAGTCGATGCTAATGTTATTTTTTAAGCTACGATTATTTCCATCAATGCATTTTTATTTAACCTGATCAAGTCTCAATAAATATGGAAGCATTCTGCTACACAAGGGAGACTAGAACTTACATTATACAAGCATAAGAGCTAGATCATAGGTCTGAATCGATACAAAAATACGAACCAAATAATGACAGAGTTGACAAGGATAACCAGAGGTACGTTCACACGTTCTCCAGAACTACGTTCAGCAGAGCTACGTTCTCCAGAACTACGTTCAGCAGAGCTACGTTCACCAGAGCTACGTTCACCAGAGCTACGTTCACCAGAGCTACGTTCACCAGAGCTACGTTCACCAGAGCTACGTTCAGCAGGGCCTCACCTTCCACAAAGCGCTGTAGGCTGTCCACCAGCGTCCGGATGGAGCTGGGCAGGTTCCACGGGTCCTCCTGGATGTTCTTGTGGATCACGCAGCGGCACCGCACCGTCCAGTCCTCCGTGTGCCGGAACTCTGCTCGTCGCCAAGGAGACGGAGGAGGAGAGGAGAATAAAAGGAGGAGAGGGGAGGAGGGGAAGAGGAGAGAGCGGAGAGGAGAGAGAGGAGGGGGAGGAAGAGGTGAGGAGAGGAGGAGGAGAGGAGAGAGAGGAGAGAGAAGGGAGGGAAGAAGAGGAGAGGAGGAGGAGGGAAGAGGAGGGAGAAGAAGAGGAGAGGAGAGGATGAGAGGAGAGAGAGGAGAGAGAAGGGAGGGAAGAGGAGAGGGAAGAAGAGAGTGAAGAGGAGAGGAGAGGGAGAGGAGGAGGAGAGGAGAGTAAGAGGAGGGAGAAGAAGAGAGGAGGAGAGTAAGAGGAGGGAGAAGAAGAGAGGAGAAGAGTAAGAGGAGGGAGAAGAAGAGAGGAGAAGAGTAAGAGGAGGGAGAAGAAGAGAGGAGGAGAGGAGGGAGAAGAAGAGAGGAGGAGAGGAGGGAGAAGAAGAGAGGAGGAGAGGAGGGAGAAGAAGAGGAGAGGAGAGGAGAGGAGGAGGAGGAGGAGGAGGAGGAGAGGAGAGAGGAGAAAGAATGGAGGGAAGAGGAGAGGGAAGAAGAGAGTCAAGAGGAGAGGGAGAGGAGGAGGAGAGGGAAAAGGAGTTGGAGAGGAGAGAGGAAGAGGAGAGGAAGAGGATAGGAGAGGAGAGAGAAGGGGAGAGTTGTTCGCTTAACATGGTGAAGGTGTGCATGCTTCAGGCTAGCACGGTAGCATAGCAGCCCTGGGTGTTTGACCCCCCAGCCGAAAGGGTGTGGGTTCGATCCCCAGTCTCCCTGTAGGCATCCTAGAGCAAGATGGCTGAACACTCTCCCTGCTCCTTCATTACATGAATTACATTTTAATCCCTCTACGTTTACTTTGGATAAAAGCATTTAAATCATTAAACAGTAAACACACACACACACACACACACACACACACCGCCTGACTATGGGCCATGTGTGTGTATGCCTTGCGTAAACATTGATTTCATGCCACGCCCTTTGACTGAATTAATTACAGGAGGCATGGTGGCCCAAATACACACACACACACACACACACACACGTAAAAAGACATGTAGACACACACACACACACACACACACACACACACACACACACACACACACACACACACACACACACACACACACACACACACACACACACACACACACACACACACACACACACACCTGGCTGGCTGTGGTCAGGGTGGAAGTGCTTGGTTTCTTCACAGGCCTTGGTCATAACCGGTCCTTTGAGCAGGCTGTTGATGGAGTCCACCTACGCGCACACACACACACAGACAGACACACACACACACACACAGGATGACATTCAGGTAGTCAGTGAGTGTTTCTTTGTATCCTCTTCCTCTTCCTCTGCCCTAATCCGCACACATACACACTCTGCTGCCAAGGTTTCCACCATTAAAACACACACACATGCACACACACTCTTCTCGCTAGCATCGTCTGGTTTAAATCTCTCAGCATCATGACCAGAAGACGGCCATGATCCTGCATCTGTTGTTTACCTGGCCAGGGGCGAGGGTGGCTGTGCGTGTGTATTTATTTATACCTTTTTTATTGTTGTATTGAATCGGTTTTCTTGTTCTTTTATAAACACTACGTGAATCAACTTCATATTCGCTTTGGCAAGCAAACAAAGACATCTTGTATTTTCATGCCAATAAAGCTCCTTTGATTTGAATTGATTTGGGTAAACACATGTGGGGAATAAGTCACGGTATTCATCTGGTCAGCGTCCGCCTCACGAAGAAGAAGTTGGTGAGTGTGAGAAAATTAGACCTGGTTAAAAAGGTTAGTCGGTTCAACAGGTAAATATGTTACCTGGTTAAGGTTTACAAGGGAGGATACCGGGTTAAAACAGTTAATTTGTTAACATGGTGGCTTAATAGGTGAATTGGTTAACGAGGAAGGTGATTAACTGGTCAAATATGTTAATTGGTTAACAAGGTTAAAGAGGTGAATTGGTTAACAAGGTAAGTGGGTTACCTGGTTAAAGAGGTTAATTGGTTAATGAGGTAGGGAGGTTACCCGGTTAAAGAGGTTAATTCGTTAACGAGGTAGGGGGGTTATCTAGTTAAAGAGGTTAATTGGTTAACGAGGTAGGGGGGTTATCTAGTTAAAGAGGTTAATTGGTTAACGAGGTAGGGGGGTTACCTGGTTAAAGAGGTGCTCCAGGCAGCCGTGGAGCTTGTCCTGTTTGTCTGAGGGGATCCTCATGTCCCAGGGCAGCTCGTCTCCTAGGGGGAGTACCCAGAGGACCAGGTCACTCACTTGCAGAGCAATCCCAGGGGACACACGCACAAGAGCAAGAGCTGCGCCGGCCGTATCCACGGCGACGGCATGGCGACTCACCTGACCCCATCTCGTCGCTGCCCAGGTAGGAGCTGTTGCTGCGCACGCTGGTGTAGGACAGCACAGAGTCCCGGTTGCTGTTGCACTCGCTGCGGAGCCAGGGGAACACGCACACATCACTGCGTTAACGTAAAGGCGTCTGCTTAGTGACAGAAGATAAAGCACAGGTTTGAGTGGCTGTAGAGAAAACGACTCTGTGTTCAGTCGCGTCACACACACACACACACGCGCACACGCACACGCAGGCTCACACACCCCGGAGGCGCTAGGCCGGACCCGGGTTTAAAGCGTTGGCCGTGATCCCCTGTTCCGCCGCAGGGCGGGAAAAACCACAGCAGCCCCGGCGTGTAATTATTCAGATTCCGATTCAAATTACCCTTCCGACAGCGAGACTCCGAATCCGATTTACGACACGCACGCCGATTAAAAACGCCCCTCAAATGACAATAATGATGCCTTGCTCGACTTACCCAGACGAGAGATATCAACCCCGGGGTCATAAACATCAAATCACAGTCCGACAGCCCCCCCCCATCCCACTGTGAGGGGGACGCTTGAATACGTTTATAGTGCGAGCGTAAAAACCAGAGAATAAAAGCGGTTTTTTTTTTTTTTATTGGGATCACCATCATTCCCATCCCTCCATTAACATTCCCGAGCACAAAGAGAGGGATTCAGGGATCCAGGGATGTTTGTGTCTCACTCTCATCTAATCGCTTATTTCACCGTCTGTGTGTGGAATCTGCGGTGGCAAGGCCGTGCTTCCACACGTTGACGGGAGGCCCGGGGGTGATTTATGTAGCGCGGGGGGGGGGGGGCAGAGCCCTGCCTGTCTGTCTGTCTGTAAAGCCCTGGGGCAGAACAGCGCCTCACTGCTGAACGGTTGTCGGTTCCAACCCCAATGCCAGCGCTCTACGTGGAAGGCACGTCGTTTCGCTTTAACCCAGCAGCCTGTATCACAATAAAAGCACGGGCCTGTATCAGAGTAAAAGCGCTGCTCGCATCCCAGTCGAACCCGCTGTGTTCATCACCGTCGAAGGACTGCGTGTATCAAAGTAAAGGCGCTGGCTGTACCACAGTAAGAGCGCAGCCTGTATCGGAGTAAAGGCGTTGCTTGCATCACAGTAAAACTGCTGCGTTTAACACAGCCAACGGGCGGCATTTATATATCAAAGTAAAGGCGCTGGCTGTTTCACAGTAAGAGCGCAGCCTGTTCCCCGGCCCCGTGGCGGTGTGAGTCACCAGACTAACTCTAGCTGTGATCCCTCCACACGGGGGCCCTGCCCACAACACAAGGGCTTTGTTCTGGCCCCGTACCACCGCCGCACCGGGCCCCCGGGACGGAGCGGGCCGGGTGTTGGGGAAGATACAGCATGGACCCCCTCACTGGGGGAGGGGGGGGGGGGGGGGGGGGGCGGAGGGGGCGGCATGCTGGAGCCAGCAGCAGAGAAAAGAGAAGCCTTATGTAATCAGCAGGAGCTTGGCTCGCATCCCATCTCCCAAGGCACTCATTCAATCACGTGCACGCACGCACGCACACGCACACGCACACACACACACACACCTCCTAATCAGAACTAGGGGACCATACACACGGCGCTGGAATCCAAAACCCACCACATCTCCCAGATCTGGTCGGGTCCCCTCTGGAGGAAGTATAGTGTGACTCGCGTTCGGCGGCGACACGGCTTCGGGTCTGATTCGCCGATGGCCAAAAAACCCGACCCCGTGCAGGGTAAACAAACCAGGAGGACGCAGCGCTGCCATTGGCCGCTGAGCTGCTTCAGAAGGCTTTCATTAGGGCTGCACGGCGGTTGCGGTGATATTACACTCCTCCGGGCTCCGATAGAGGACCTCGGGGTCTCTAATGACCCCCAGCTTCAACACAGGGTGGCAATTCAATCAACTCAAGTTGAAGCAGGTTATCCACACCGCGATACTGTGGGGGTCGCTCGGTGGATGCGTTTGGTCGCCCGGCACGCCAGAGTGATGTACAAAGGAGTGATGTATTAAAGCCTGTACAAACGTTAATACTAGACATATATTGACATAGGTTGTATGTTCAGTTTGGAATTCATTTGATTTGACAGTCAGGTATTGATCACCTATGCACTTTGTGTCTTTTTTTATTTTATTTAAGCACTGTCATAAGGAAAAGCACTTGTTGATGATGATGAACTACTGGTTAGATGCAAGCTGCATTTCGTTGCACTGGTTCTCCTTACTTGTGCAATGACAATAAAATTGAATCTTATAGTCTAATCTAATAGGTATTGATAACACGCAGATGTTGATACAGCAACTTAAACATATCCCTCTAAATAGTTATACATTAGGATCTACCGGATTTTTTTTTTTCTAACTGGACCTCTTTCTATTTGAGTTGAACGCCCTTGCTTCAAACCCTCCACCCCGCCTAGATTCACCTGTCGGAGGGGGTTCTACATTGTGACCCAAACACCTTGCGGAGACATGTGTGCTCCAGGCCTCAAAGAAACACAGATGGACACACTTACTGTACACGTGCACACTTACTGTACACGTGCACACTCTCATCTCCCCCTACGTCCACACACGTTCCTCTGCAGACACAGATGTATACACACCGTCACACTGCGTTAAATAAACCCATTTCTCTTCAGCTCCACATGCTACTGTCTCCCCCCTCTCCCCCCTCTCTCTCCTCCCTCCCTCTGCTGTGATTGGGTTGATGCATATCGTTTGTTTTTGTTGTGGAATCTGTCTTTCTGGTGCCCTCTAATGGTTCAGAGGTCAAATGTTCACCCGTATTTAGTTGGGGGGGGGGGGGTTAGGGTAACAGAGCAGTTGTGGGAACTAGTGGGAGCAGAACTTCCCTCCAAGCTGGTGAACACCAACCAATCGCTGAACACCATCCGTCTAAGAACACCACCCGTCTCTGAACACCAACCAGTCCTTTTACACCATCCATCTCGGAACACCAAGTCCGAACAACGTGGCTCACAGCTTCATTGTGTAGCAGGTATTTAGAGGCCCAAGCCAAGCTGCTTCCTCTCAAAAGGAGTGTGTGTGTGTGTGTGTGTGTGTGTGTGTGTGTGTGTGTGTGTGTGTGTGTGTGTGTGTGTGTGTGTGAGACTGAAAGGGGGTATTTTCATGCTGCAGTAACATCTACACATGCAATGAAACATGAAGGATTGTGTGTGTGTGTGTGTGTGTGTGTGTGTGTGTGTGTGTGTGTTTCCAGTGAGGTAGTTGTGTTGTTAATGACAGAGTGGGCATGGGGTTCCACGCCCAAGTCCTGCTGCTCCATAACAGACCGTAAACCACCACACTACCCACCAATAACTGGTCTTAGTGGGTGGTGAAAGGGTGGAGTTCACACACACACACTCACAGAAACACACACACACAAATTCCTCAGACCTAAAAAAAAAACCACACACATATCAGCATGGAGACGATGACATGATGTAATGTGGGACCCAAACATTTGGGGGGCGAGCAGAGAGAGAGAGAGAGAGAGAGAGAGAGAGAGAGAGAGAGAGAGAGAGAGAAGAGAGAGAGAGAGAGAGAGAGAGAGAGAGAGAGAGAGAGAGAGAGAGAGAGAGAGAGAGAGAGAGAGAGAGAGAGAGAGAGAGAGAGAGAGAGAGAGAGAGAGAGAGAGAGAGAGAGAGCGCACCCACATCTGGAAGGCATCGCGGGCTCGGCGAGAGGTTCTTGAAGGCTGACCGCCGTCTAGAGGCCAGGCAGCTGGGAGTTGTAGTCCTCCGACGCACCGCACTTCAGCTGTCCGTCAAAGTTCCCACCACTTGATAAAGCCACGATCCCAAGTATACTTGAGAAACAAGCCTAAACCTGGATTACGTTTATCTGAATTCACTCTATAAACGCATCTTGTGAACGAGAAGGATGACATTCTGGTGAACTATAATGCTGCCGGTCTCATCGATCTACATCGACCTACCACATGCCAAACATCTCTCTCTCTCTCTCTCTCTCTCTCTCTCTCTCTCTCTCTCCCCCTCTCCCTCCCCCTCTCTCTCTCTTTCTACCTCTACCTCTCTACCTCGAAGCCCTCTTTCTCCGTAATGATAGAGAAGCGAGACATCGTTTCATCCTGTTAGCATCACCCTCGTTTAAAGGAGAGCGTAAACAAACCATCTCAGGAGCAGCCACGTCAGGCGTGGAGCGCTCAGACGAGAGGAGCGGTTCTCCTCATTAGTACGGAGGAAGAGTCGCTGCCTGACACGCGGTACACACCCACTCTGAAGCACGGCAGCGGAGCGAGGCAGGAGCTGAACCAACCTCTTTGTACAGCGGACCAGGAACCTCTAGGGGTCAGGGGTCAGCGGGTCAGGGGGCCAGACCCTGCACTGTCTGCATCTACCTGTAGGTGTCTGCGAGTGGGCTAACCCCTACCTTCTCTACGAAGACAGATCTGTAGCTCGAAAACTAATTCACTGTAATTTGTGTCCGCTGAAGGATAAAGCGTCTTCTGAAAGACTGAAATAGAAATGGGTCAAAGGTAAAGCCTGTTGATCACTGGGATATGTTCTGCAACAGGAAGGATCTGGGACCTGTTTATTTTTCAATGGAAGTGTACACCACCGAAGCGATGTGTGTGTGTGTGCACGGGTGTGTGTGTGTGTATGCGTGTGTGTGAGCGTGTGTGCGTGTGTGTGCGTGCATGTATGTGTGCATGTCTCTGTGTGCATGTGTATTATCTCTCGCCATTCACAAGGCAGACAGAGAGACCCATTTTCTCCGTTCCCGTGTGCTTCCCTCTCAGTAAACCTTTGTGTTGGCTGAGCGTGGATCCAACACAAACAGCCCGTCTTTGTTTAGCCTGGAGGCTGGATATAGAGGAGACGTAAGGTGTAATTATAGCGGCCTGGTGCCACACGCTGCATCTGAAGCTGCTGGATTAAAGCGCGAAGGAATTACCTATCCCCATTCTTGTTTGATAGTGTTGCTGGCAAACGCACACTCCGTGATCAACAAACACGGCCTCATTGTAAAGCATTTACACACACACACACACACACACACACACACACACACACACACACACACACACACACACACACACACACACACACACACACACACACACACACACACACACACGTACAGACTGTCAACATACAGCTGCCACATTGGGAAGCACACAAGCTGCAGTATGCACACCCACACACATCTACAACCTTTTATGCATGTTCCAGCTGTGACAGCCAAGGCAAACACACAAATACAAACCTCAAACATGCAGGCTCACATAAACACACAAACACACCAACGCAATTCTAGCTTATCAGATCGTATTCTATGTTACATGATGACCTCTAGAAGACAGAGGGAGGGAAGGGGGGAGTAGAGGGAGAGAGGGTGAGAGAGAGTGATGGAGAGATAGACTGATGGAGGGAGGGAGGAAGTGAGACACAGAGTGAGGGAGGGTTGGAGACGGAGATAGTGATGGAGGGAGAGATCGAGTGATGGAGGGAGGGAGGGAGGGAGAGAGAGCGATGAGGGAGGGATATAGTGAGCGAGAGATAGAGAGATGACGGGAGGAAGGGAGAGAGACGTAGAATGATGGAGGGATTGAGTGAGGGAGGGATTGAGAGAGAGTGACGAAGGGAGAGAGAGAGAGACAGAGCGATGGAGACATGGACTGAGGAGGAAGGAAGGTGAGAGAGGCAGAGTGCTGGAGAGCTGGGGTGACGGAGGGGATGGGTCACCTGTAGGAGTCCCGGTAGCTCATGGTGTCGTGGCCCGAGTCCTCCTGCTCCTCCTCCTCCACCTTGAAGCAGACCCTCTTGATGCCGCCGTGCTCCGTGCGGTCCGGGTCACCGCCCTCCTCGCAGCAGGGGGACAGCGGGGGGGCGGGGCAGGGCTCGCAGATCACCGGACCCCCGCCGCCGCCCCCCTCCTCGCCCCCCAGGGGTTGGGTGGGCTCCGTGATGGAGGACAGCAGTCTGGGGGGGGGGGGGGGGGGGGGGGGGGGGGGAGAGACATGACTTAACCTGGGACGAGTCTGAGGGTCATCTGACCACCTCAACCTCAGTGGGATCTCACCTGTGGTTAATCTGAGGATAATCCTAATCCCAGTATAGCTCCCATCCGGCCCCCAATTCCAGTCGCCATGTAATCCCATATGTGTCTAAACATTATCTGATCCCGGTATAAACCAAAATGGCCCTAATCATAATCCCAATATAATCCCATATGGGTTTTGTCCTAATCTATTCCCAGTATATTCCCACCTGCTACCAATCCTAATACAGGTCATATAGAAGTATAATCTGAGTTTAATCCCAGTTGGGAGGGATCCAAATAGATCCAATCCTAATATATGCAAAATACCACCTGAGTATAAACTAAATATAATCACATTGCAGCCTTAATCACCCAGGGTATAATCCTACCTAGGAATAGTATATATATATTCTTTCATGCGGGACTAGCCACTCTTAGGCACATAGGGTAGTCCTGGCACTTAATGTATGCCCTTATTGTATGTTGTACGTCCTTACACTTAAAAACAGTACTTCTGTTCTATGAACATCCTCACTGTCCCGACAGCGCTAATATTGTTGTTTCTCTTTCCTCCAAACAAATTTACTTATTGTAAATCGCAACGGATTAAAGAGTATGCTAAATGCCCCTAAATCTAAGTGTAATGTAAATGTGAATAGTTGTGCAGGGTGAGGCTAGCTCGCGGCGCTGTAACACTTACACGTCGATCTGGGCGACGTACTGCCTCATCTCCCTCACCGCCGCGTCCAGCCGGCTGTACAGACGGACGTACGCGTCCTGCGTCTCCACGTCCTCCTGTTTCAGGAGGAAGCTGAGCCCGCCCTCCCCCTGGAGGCCCCGCCTCCCCTCCCCAGGCCCCTCCTCCCCGTCCACAGGCCCCACCCCCTCTGGCTCAGGCTCCTCCCCCTCCGGGGCGGTGCAGTTCCAGGCCGGCGCCCCCATGCTGGTGACGCAGTGCTGGGTGTGGGACATCGGGTTCAGGTTGGCTGTGGGGGGACACGGAGAGGGCGGAGCTTGAGCTGCGTTCATGGGACGGAACACTCCCCCAAATGAACTAAGATATATTAAACGGGACATGTTATACCACCAGGTGTGAGTGTGATTAGCCGTTACAAGCCCTTTTTGGAAAATGTGCAGCTTCTGACATCATCACAGGTGGGCGTGTCCACCTAGATGTGTGCTGGATAGATGAGCAACGTTAGCTTCAGTCCACTGGGTAGGCTGGTAGACTGATCTATCCAGCACGCATCAAAAACAAAACAGCTTGTAATGGCTAATCACACTCACAGCTGGTGGTATAATATGTCCCCTTTAACGATTAAACATTAAATGTGAAAATCTGGCACATGTTGTGGACCAGATGACTGAGATACCAGATCTTGGTCTGTGTTCATGTGATTCAAGCCTCTCCCAAATTAACTAAAATATATTAACGATTAAACATTAAATGTGAAAATCTGGCCCGTGTTGTGGACCTTGCACCTGATGACTGAGATACCAGTTCTTGGTCTGTGTTCATGGGAATGGAAGCCTCTCCCAAATTAATCAAAGTATATTAATCATTAAATATTAAATGTGGCACATTTTGTGGACCTTGAACCGGACGACTCTTAGACACTTTTCTGCAAAAACGTCCCACAGTAAGATGAGACGCACGTCACTAGGAGCAGGGAGGGGTTCGGATGTCTTGGCAGAAGCTGGACGCCCACAGGGTAGACCGAGGACCTCGGGGGATCGAACCCTGGTACCGTTCGGCTAGGAGTCCAAAGCACCCTGACCGCTGCACTCCACCTCCTCCTTTACAGCCCGCTAATCCTTTATTATAATAACTGTAGCTGCCGCAGCGCAGAGGCGCTGTATGGTTACTGCTCAGCGGCGACAATCTCCTGCGCTCCACATCGACCGGGTCTGGAGGCCGGAGACATCCCCCCCACACAGGAGAGCACCTCATCAGACTGCACTTCCACTGCTCCCTTTAGCCTCCCTTATAAACCCCGTCTAAGGCATCGTCTGGCAAACCACATGAACAAACGCAGATAGTTATTCACCAAGCGTTAAGTTATTTACATGGGCGGGGTGCCAAAAATAGCTCCCATGACTTCTGCCATCAGCCCCGCCGCTGCAAAATAGGGATCTATGGAAGGCCCTGTGTGTGTAATATCAACACGAAGCCAAGGTTATAATTAAGTCAAGTCAGGGAGTCCCCAGTGGCACATACACTTTATATATAGCTCTAGGCTATGCTAGCGGGAGAGGGGTAATTACGCATCACCTGAGGTAACACAACCCCATAATGGGGCGGCCATTGCCACAAAGCTGTCACTTCTTGGAGTTGTAAAATCAAAATAACTCATAGAACTCTTAATATAGCCATACGCTACCTAGCAAACAAAGTATGTAGAGAAATAACCTGACCCTCACATAACTGTTGCCACAACTGTTGAGCAGATGTTACCATGACTACGGTATACTGTAAATATGCTAGCGCCGTTAGCACGTCTGCCTCCTAGACAGTCAGCTGTTTTGTGTTCTATTCTCCCCGTTAGCGGCACTTCTTTGAGCAGAGGGTCCTGACCCGTGTGTGATAAAGATAAGAAAGACCTGAGGGTCTTGGAACGCTCTCTACATGTTAGCCAGTGAACAGCGTGAGGCTAGCTATGAGGCTAGCACCACGGCCCATCAGCAACACAGCACTGGTAGCCTTGCACTAGCAGCACCATGCTACTAGCCCACAGCTAGCTGCATTATGCTATTAGCCCACAGCTAGCAGCGCTATGCTACTAGCCCACAGCTAGCAGCACTATGCTAGTTGCACCGTTGCAATGGCGGTATACTAGCAGCGCTGCACTAGCTACAGTATGCTAGCAGCGCTACGCTAGCCGGCTACATTCTGGTCCTCACAGAGCATTGTGCTTTATCGCCTCTCCTGTAATTACTCTCTCAATCTTTATTTCTCTTCGGTTTGCGAGTGTTGACGTCCCCCCCCCCCCCCCCGGCCCCCGGACAGAGAGCCAGGCTGATTGGCCCCCCTGATTGGCGGTTCGGCTGGGGTCGGCCTCAGTGTGGGAACTCTGGGTAATGTGGGCGGCGTGGGGCCTCTGCTGTGGGCTCTAATTGGCGTGGAGGGGGCTAATTAGACGAGATGATCAGCGAGGATGTGGAGGAGGTTAAGCCGTTGTGTTAGAGATGGAATGAGTTGGTTTCCCCTGACGGGCCCCGACCGGCAAGAGCAGAGAACGAGGGAAATATTAGTGTTAAATAATGTGTATGTGTGTGTATAACAGTGTGTGTATTCTTGTGTGTGTGTGTGTGTGTGTGTGTGTGTGTGTGTGTGTGTGTGTGTGTGTGTGTGTGTGTGTGTGTGTGTGTGTGTGTGTGTGTGTGTGTGTGTGTGTGTGTGTGTGTGTGTATAACTGTGTGTGTCTGTGTGTACCTTGGTCAGTGTGTATGTGTGTGTGTGTGTGTGTGTGTATGTATATCGGTGTGTGTGTGTGTCAGGGTCCGTATTTGAATCAGTGTGGGTTTAAGTGTGTATATCAGAGTGTGTGTGTACCTTGATCTGTGTGTGTGTGTGTGTGTGTGTGTGTGTGTGTGTGTGTGTGTGTGTGTGTGTGTGTGTGTGTGTGTGTGTGTGTGTGTGTGTGTGTACCTTGGTCGGGGCGTGTGTGTGTACCTTGGTCGGGGGGTGTGTGTGTGTACCTTGGTCGGGGTGTGTGTGTGTGTGTCTGTGTGTCTGTGTGTGTACCTTGGTCGGTGTGTGTGTGTGTGTGTGTGTGTGTGTGTGTGTGTGTGTGTGTGTGTGTGTGTGTGTGTGTGTGTGTGTGTGTGTGTGTGTGTGTGTGTGTGTGTGTGTGTGTGTGTGTGTGTGTGTGTGTGTTTACCTTGGTCGGGGTCCAGGCCGTAGAAGGAGTTCTTGCGTCCGAAGCGGATGCTGAAGGCGCGGCCCGTGCTGGTGGCGGCGCTCTTAGCGTAGCTCACCTGCATCAGGTTCACGTGCAGGTTGGTCGGCACGAAGTCCATGCAGCCCAGCGGGTGGCCCGGCACACCCGCCACGTGCACGCTCGCAGGCTTCACCGAGGGCCACGCCTTGTTCCTCAGCTCCTCAGCAAACTGGAGGAGGAAGAGGGGGAGGAGGAGGAAGAAGAAGAAGAAGAAGAAGAAGAAGAAGAAGAAGAAGAAGAAGAAGAAGAAGAAGAAGAAGAAGAAGAAGAAGAAGAAGAGGAGGAGGAGGAGGAGGAGGAGGAGGAGAGGGAGGATGAGGAGGAGGGGGAGGAGGAGGAAGAAGGAGGTGAGGAGAAAGACAGACGGGTCAACACGGGGCGCAAAGGATCTGCTTCAACAGATCTGCTCCCATAGATCTGCTTCTAGAGATCTGCCTCAACAGATCTGCTTCAATAGATCTGCTTCTATAGATCTGCTTCTATAGATCTGCTTCTATAGATCTGCTTCATCAGATCAGCTTCAATTGATCTGCTTCCACAGATCTGCTCTAATAGATCTACTTCAATAGATCTGCTTCAGTGGCGGTTTGACCCGCCAGTGAACATTGAGGCGTTCAGCTCATGACGTGAGGATATAATTGCTTGATTTTGATAGATTATTGTAAGGAGAGCTTCATCAGATGACCCAGATGATCAAATTAAAATTTTAGGACAGTGGTTTAATTACATTTAAGACCGTCACATCAACATCTGGCGACCAGCCGGTTCATAACATTCAAGATGAGGACACCAGGACACTCTTTACGACACCAGGGAAGAGCAAGAGAAAACGCTGAGACGTTTCCATGCTAGCTAGCTTGCCTCTCCCAGACAGACTGGGGCCGTAGACAGGGTTTAGAAACGAGTGAGCTGCAGAATTCTTTCCTTTAAATCAAGCAAAATTCATAAGAAAATGACACCTCCAAACACAACCCAAGCTGTACACTACAGATATATGTATATTTTTTTAATTATTATTATATTTAATTCATTATTTTATTGAAATTGAAAAAGGAAAATGAACGGTGAAAAACTCGCTAGCTGTGAGGCAAAACGTAAAAAAAAACGAAGAAACCGGACCTGCCACACGACAGGCCCCGGCGCTCCAGTCGGTTGCTGTTGGACCTCGGTGACCTCATAACCGGCCACGACCATGAGAGACCCGTTAGCTAGCGGGAGCTATCACCCCCGTGCGGCGGGGGCCTACCCACCTGCTGGTAGTTGGTGATGCGGCGCTGCAGGCTCTCCAGCTTGGTGTCGCAGATCTGCCGGAACTCGTACTGCGACATGGTGACCACGCGCTCGCTCTGGGAGATCAGCGCGCTGCAGTTGCGCACGAAGCGGCTGTCGTCGCGGCCGAACGCCTCCAGGATCTACGGGGGAGGAGGGAGGCGGTTTGGAGTCAGACGTGAGCCGTAGGGTATATATATCAAAACACCCAGTTGAGCCGGCGGACTGAAACTGCCTGCTAAAGAGCATGTGTTCGAAGGATGTTCACAAAGATTAAAGTTTGATGATTTCTTTCCTGAATTATCGGCAACATTTACTGTAACGTCCTCCTCCAGCTCCACCATGTCGTCCGTCTCCACCTCAACCTCCTTCCCCTCTACCTCCTCCACCTCCTCATCCACCTTCTCCAGCTCCACCTCCTTCACCAGTGTGGTACCTTTGTGGTGAGGCTGAAGCAACATCATCTTCCTCCTGTACTACCTCCTCTTCCTCCCCACCTCCCCCTCCTCAACCTCCTCCCCCTCCTCCACCACCAGCTCCCCATCCTCCTCCTTTACCTAATCCCCCTCCAACCCCATCTTCACCTCCTCCTCCTCCCCCACCTCATCCACCTCCCTCCTCCTCCTCCTCCTCCCCCACCTCCCCCCTCCTCCTCCTCCTCCTCCTCCCCCACCTCCACCCTCCTCCTCCTCCTCCTCCTCCTCCTCCTCCCCTACCTCATCCACCCCCATCCCCACCCCCTCCCCCTCCCCTCCTCCATCACCTCCTCCTCCACCTCATCCTCAACCTCCTTCACCTCTACCACCTCTACCCACTCCCCTCATCCATCACCCCCCCCCCCCCGCCCCCCCTCACCTTGGCGGTCAGGCTGAAGCAGCCCTTGGGCTCCACCATCTTCTCCAGCACGTGGCTCTTGATGCCGGCGGTGCTGACGTACTCGTAGACCACGCCCTGCTCCAGGTGCACGTTGTCCACGGTGAGGCTCACCGTGGGGGGGGGGGGCTCCTCCGACACCGAGAGGCGGCTGATGCAGCGCTCTGCTGCAGGGCGGGGGGCCACAGGGACCACTGGGTCAGTGACGAGTCGACACACACGTGTGTGTGTGTGGGAATACAGCACACACACACACACACACACACACACACACACACACACACACACAGGCAGAAAGCCTTTTGCTGCATCTTGTTTTAAGCACATTTAACAATGAATACTACATTTACATTCACATTGAGGGCGTTTAGCCGACGCTTTTATCCAGAGCGACAATAAGTTCAATCGTCAGAAGAAAGAGAAACAACAATATATCGCTGTCGGTGTCGCTACACAAAGGCTGTTCATTGAACCAAGTGCCAAGCACTAACAAGCGCTAGGTTAACCTATTTCCCGAATACAACGGAGATAGCTAGGATAGGATGCTTCACAAAGGACTATTTTTAAGTGCCAGGACGTACAACATACAATTAGTGGCTACATTTAGTGAAAGAACCGTCTGAAGGTATGATGCACGTCAGTGAGTTGTTGTGAGTCGCGTCACCTGTCCCGTTGGTTCCGGCGTTCTCCTCTCCGCTGGAGCCGTTCAGCAGCGGCCTGAAGAGACCTCCCTCTTCCTCTTCATCACCCTCCACTCCCTGAGGCTCCACGTCCTCAAACGCACGGTACACCCACTGGCACTGTGTGGTGGGGGGGGGGGGGGGGGAGAGAGAGAGAGAGAGACAGAGACAGAGACAGAGAGACAGAGAGAGAGACAGAGACAGAGACAGAGAGACAGAGAGAGAGAGAGAGAGAGAGAGATAGATAAAGAGTGAGCGAGAAAGAGTGAGCGAGAGGGAAAGAGTGAGTGAGTGAGTGAGTGAGTGAATCAGTGAGTGAGGGAGCGAGAGAGGCAGAGAGAGAGAGGAAGACCGCGCGAGCGATGGAGAGAGAGTGAGAAAGAGTGAGAGAAGGCTCAGTACCACGGTCGTAACGGGCCTGGCTCTGTCCACCTGTGTCACAACGTAACAAAATGCCCGATTATTTCTGGCGACCGACGGCCTGTGAACTGTCGACTAGTGGAAGAGTCGCCGATACATCAGCCTGGAATAACACAGAACCTGTCCACAAAACCCACAGATAATGAACAGATAACGACCTGGCCTGTCTGCTGCTCTTACTAATTAATGAGGCTGGGTACTTATTTTATAATCGATGAGTCATACGTACATTTCTGTACTCGCGCGGCTGCCTCTGAGCAGCCTTCTTCCATCTACAGCTGCTAATTAGCAGAATGAGTGGGTGTTTGTGTGTTTGTATGTGTGCGTGCAGCATTGTGTGGCTATGTGTGAGATCTAATTAGTCGATCGATACTTGGGGGAAGGCCATCAGATTGTACGTCTACGTCGAAAAGCCACAGCAGTTTGCGCGCGCGCGCGCGTGCGTGCGTTTGTGTGTGTTTCTGCGTATGTGATTCCGATCACAGTCACTCGGCCAAAGTCTCTTATCCTGAAAACATCGGGACGCTTCATCCTTCTGGTGGAAAACAACCACACTCAGAGCACTAAGGGCTGTGACCCTGTGTTTCCACCGGCGTGGCTGGTGTTGACGGGGCTGGGTGGAGGAGGTGGAGGGGCTGGGTGGAGGAGGTGGAGGGGACGGACAAAGCAGCGAGCCACGGAAAGGAAGCATAACAGATGCGGTCCAAGAGGACATCCCGTGCCTCCGTAGCGCGTTGGGAGCCAGCGGGATCTGCAGTGTCACGCTCTACGCTGCGATAGCAGAGCAGGGCTTTAAACCGGAGTCACACTCGAATGGACTTTGTAACGAGAGACAATTAAGCATTTAAAGAAACTCCCCCAATCGTCTGATCCCTGAAACATCATGTGCGTGCGTGTGCGTGTGTGTGTGTGTCTTACGGCGTCGTATGTCTCCTGCTGTGTGTGTGTGTGTGTGTGTGTTTTTGTGTGTGTGTGTGTTTTTGTGTGTGTTTTTGTGTGTGTGTGTGTGTTTTTGTGTGTGTGTGTGTGTGTGTTTTTGTGTGTGTGTGTGTGTGTGTCTTACGGCGTCGTATGTCTCCTGCTGTGTGTGTGTGTTTTTGTGTGTGTGTGTGTGTTTTTGTGTGTGTGTGTGTGTGTGTGTGTGTGTGTGTGTGTGTGTGTGTGTGTGTGTGTGTGTGTGTGTGTGTGTGTGTGTGTGTGTGTGTGTGTGTGTGTGTGTGTGCGTCTCTTACGGCGTCGTATGTCTCCTGCTGTGTGTGTGTGTGTGTGTGTGTGTGTGTGTGTGTGTGTGTGTGTGTGTGTGTGTGTGTGTGTGTGTGTGTGTGTGTGTGCGTCTCTTACGGCGTCGTATGTCTCCTGCTGTGCGTGCTGGGCGCTGAAGTGATCCAAGACTTCCTGGTGGTCGCTGTGATTGACGCTGCTCCCGTTGACCTTCAGGATCACCTGACCTGGCTGGAGCCCCGCCCCCGCCGCCTCGGAGCCTGCCAGGGGTCATCACAGAGGTCAAAAGGTCAGAAGAACTCAAGACTGTTTACCGTAAATATAGAGCAGTGGCGTCGGTCTGTGTGTGTCAGTGTGTACGGGTGCGTGCGTGCGTACATGTGTGTGCGTGTACCTGTGTGTGTGTGTGTGTGTGCGCGTGTGCGTGTGCGTGTGTGTGTGTGGGAAGGACAGGAAAGTAAAAGTGATTGCATTCTGAAGGGTTTGTGATCCGTGTCAAGCGAAAGCAGATCAGGCCTGCTAACATGACGCCTCGCTAGTAAACAGGGTTCAGTTTGACGCTCTAAGCTCCGCCCACACAAAGCCACGAAGGAGACAGAGTTATTAAATATGTCTGGAACCTGCACAGCACTTTCATAGTCTGGAAAAACAACTGGCTAGCAGGTGTGTGAGGGAGGGAGAGAGGGAGGGAGTTAGAGAAAAACAGAAGCAAGAGCGAGCCTGGGAGAGAGAGAGAGTGAGAAATAGAACGAGCGAAGGATGGCAGAGAACGAGGGAAAAGAGAGAGAGAGAGAGGGAGGGAGGGAGGGGGAGAGAGAGAGAGAGAGAGAGAGAGAGAGAGAGAGAGAGAGAGAGAGAGAGAGAGAGAGAGAGAGAGAGAGAGAGAGAGAGAGAGAGAGAGAGAGAGAGAGAGAGAGAGAGAGAGAGAGAGAGAGAGAGAGAGAGAGAGAGAGAGAGAGAGAAAATGAGGGAGAGTAGAGAGAGTGAGGGGGAGACACAGCCAACAGTTCTAGACATAATAAAGTGAAGTCAAGCTAAGGACATATCGCAACAGTGCTATTTGAAAACACTCTTGTTTACATGGGAAACAGCGAGCGTGAGAGAACGAAAGAGAGTTAGTGACGGTGTGTGCGTGCGTGTCTCACTCCAACCTGGTTTACACATTTGGACCGATTTAAACATTTAGACACATTTAAACCTCTCCTATTACCAGTTTCTGGACAACACAAACAAACATCCTGTCTGTTTAAAGGGCGAATAGCTTGGTGAATAAGTATATTTACGCATAGTTTTCGCCATCTGTTTGCGTGTGTGTGTGCTACGTGTTTGTGCAGATTATTACAGGTTTTACCCTGACAAAAGCTGACAGACACACATATAACACAGCTTATACAACGGGGGACCTAAATCCAGCGATCTGATTGGTTCCCAACTGTTGTATAATGAGCGTATACATAACTGCTATGACGCCCGATCATTTTGTGAAAGTTTGCATATCACTCCGCGCCTGGAAGTAGAAACAGTTACAAAGTAAAACATATGTTGGATGATGGAGAGGGTGTAAATATTGTTACTCCGGGAGTGAGCAAGGCGATGGAGAGACTAACGAAAGCTTAGGCACACGGCGAGTGAACTGCTCCATAGGATAAATTGTCGGCGAACCGCTCTATCGGAGCATTCTCTCGGAGGGACGCTAAAGTGTGTTGCATAGCGACCGTCGATGCATAGCGGCAGCCAGGAGGGACTACTTTTTTGTATTCTTTAATTAAACGGCTATTTTGACTTTCTTGGTTTCTTTTTAAATGTAGTGTGTCTATGACTTTCGTTTCGCCATAATAATAACCGCTGCGCGTCGGGGCCGGACAACGCCCCTTAACAGTGGTATAATGAGCACATACCACAGCCTGGCGTGATCTATTGCTTAAATGTATCATAATAATAATAACAATCACAATAATAATAAAAGTGAATAGATATAAACGTAGAGACGCAACTCAAGTTGAGTTAAAGCGAATAGGTGTTGGGATTTCCGCGTCTTTAACGTCCGAAACTCAAGACCTTGACAAACCTCAGACTTCACGACACATTTGTACCTGGATGACAAGTACTGATTAGAGATCAGTCACTGAAACGCATCATTAATGCGATGTCAGTAGTATGGATTTACAAGA
>NC_044048.1:19761474-19866474 GCF_902167405.1 Gadus morhua | reverse complement strand
TGTGTGTCTATGTCTATGTGTGTGTGTGTCCGTATCCGTGTCCCAGTGTGTGTAGTGGCGCGTCCTCACCACCAGGGACTTGGCCAGGATGTTCTCCATGAGCTTGAAGTCGTTCCTCTGCAGCTGCTTGCTCTTGGTCCCCGTGCCCTCCGCCTCCTCGTCGGCATAGAAACGGAAGAACTGCGACTCGTCCTTGAACTCGCTCTTCTCCAGAACTGAGGAGACACAAGGAGAACAACGTCCTCAGACCGATGTACAGGGGAGGGGACCACAAGGAGAACAACGTCCTCAGACCGATGTACAGGGGAGAGGACCACAAGGAGAACAACGTCCTCAGACCGCGGGAGAGGGGAGAGGACCACAAGGAGAACAACGTCCTCAGACCACGGGACAGGGGAGGGGACCACAAGGAGAACAACATCCTCAGACCGATGTACAGGGGAGAGGACCACAAGGAGAACTTCCTCACACCATGGGACAGGGGACCACAAGGAGAACAACGTCCTCAGACAGGGGCCTCCTGGGAGCCCCTTCTACGGGGTTGTTACAGGGCCACGGCCCTGGTTCTTACAGGGCCACAGCCACAGGGGGAGATCAGAATGGACTGGCCACAAACTAAATCTCGCATGCAAATAGATAATCAAAGGAATGAGTCTAGACACACCACTGTGACCTTACACTGTATCAATGCTGCATCACTACTGTATACACTGCAACACTATCACTGTATCACCTCTGTATCACTATCACTGTATCACTACTGTATTGCGTCTGTGAAGAGGCAGCTGAATTCTCTCCTCACTCCAGGAATTGAACAAAGCGATGCCGATTTCAAGACGTTCCTTTTGGGCGAGCGTTTAATTTGTCATTGTTAATTAGAGTCAGACTAATTAGCCACAGGCTTTAATTAGCACAGTGGGTAGACGACATCAGGTAACCACAGGGAGAAAACCACCGCAGAAACTTGGTTGAGGAATTCCCAGGTCAGATACCGGGAGCGGGAATGTCGTCAGAGAGCGACGGAACATGGGGCTAATTAGCATGTCTGTTTACGTGTTAGCATCTGGAGCCGCGCCACATCTGGGCAGTGAGGCTAGCCCGGGCTAGAGACGGCTCTCCTGTGGGCAGGGGAGGAACACACTGTCCGTGTGGGTGTCCACGCGTGTGTGTGTGTGTGTGTCACCGTGTGTGTGTGGCCATGTATGAGTGTATGTCCCGTGTGTGTCTGTTTCCATTTGTGTGTGTGTGTTTGTCCACATGAGTGTGTGTCCATTTGTGTGCAAGTCCATGTGTGTGTCCACGTTTGTGTGTGCGAGTCCACGTGTGTGCGTGTGTGTGTGTGTATGTCCATGTGTGTGTCCACTTGTGTTTGTGTGTGCATCTGGGTCACTCTGAGCTCTCTGAGAGGCGTGTGCAGAACATTGCTCCGTGCTCGCCACATGTTCCTTCCACGCCGCGTGACATAACCCTGAAACACGTAAATACCTCCGACTCGCACCGCTGCACTCCTCCCCGCCCAATCTCCCCACTTCTAAAACAAACACCTCCAAAACACTCACCATCTGGTCAGAGCTGATCCCAGGCCAGGCTGTGGCCTTTTCCCCTGAACAGCAACACACCCTGAATGATCTCCACACTGATTTATACTTCTAGTCCAGGTGTCCCCACCAGGTGTGCAGCCCCACCAGGTGAATGACCTTTGACCTGAAATGTGATCCCGTGCGGACACGCCCACATTTGTGCCTGGTCCATCGTTCTTTCCAGCCGACTTTATCCCATACGAGGCGTGTGTCACGCAGTGTTTTGCCATTTACAGTCCACTCGTACCTGGAATGTTTATTGGGACTGGAAAGAATGAGCTCTGTCCTGCCGGTGTAGTGACGGCCTTCAGGACTACCAGACTGCAAACAATAAGCTGTCCCCATCCTGCCCAGTCCAGAGCTTTGTCCTGTGATTTTGGCGTTTTGAATCCTGTGATTTCACAGTTCTGAATCCTGTAATTGAACACCCTCCGGATCTCATTCGATACAAGTTTAAATTAGTTTCACCTAAGAGTTGTAAATCAAATGATTTCAGATCGCTAAATCCTGTGATTACAGAGCTCCTAATCACATGACTTGATAGTCAATTCTAAAAGGTCTGACTTCAAAGTTCTAACCGTCGTCACATGACCGGGGGCTCCCGTGTGTTTGGGATCATGTGGTCAGGAGGGGGGGGGGGGGGGGGGGGGGGGGGTTGAGACGGAACGTTCTGGGAGGCGGGAAAACAGGGCGTCGACAGCTAGTGCTGCTACCCCTCGACCCCCCCCACCTCCTTCAGCCAACCACCGGCCAGCTGTTCAGAACAACCTCGTGCCACACACACACACACACACACACACACACACACACACACACACACACACACACACACACACACACACACACACACACACACACACAGGGCCGGATCAAACTGTGTGCACAGCGAGAGGAGTTGTTTCCTGTGAATCACGGCAGCGTGGCGACGCTAAGCTAACAGCCTCATGAGTGACACCCCAGTGGAGCTCACATGTTAATGACACCCATTCAGACAGAGGTCCCGCCTCTGGGCAACCAGGGTTACACACAGTGAGTGTTTGTGTGTGTGCCTATATATAGAACACATACCAACATAATATGTCACTCAATGCTGTAATTTTATTTAGTTGTATAGGCTACCTATATAACTACACAGCAACAAGGGAAAGCCAACTAGTATTACTTCTGCTACTACTACTACTACATCAACTAATACTGCCGTTACTGCTACTGCTACAACTACTGCTACTGCTGCTACTGCTGCTACAGAACTAGCTGGGATATACGATAACGATGATTTATTATGCACACAGTATTATCAGTGTCCCGCATTTAGTCAACACACCCCGAGAGAGATAGCGTAGTGTGAAGGGCGGAGAGGAGGAGAGAGGAGAGAGGAAGGGGAAGGAGGAGAGAGCTTTGACAAGGTGAAGGGAGGGAGGGGGGAGGAGGAGGGAGGGGGGGAGGGAGGGAGGGGGAGGTCAGGGAGCCATGACAAGCGGAGACAAGCGGGGCCGCGACCAAAGGACCTGCAGGAGAAGGATAGGGCGGTGGCCAGTGCGTGTTTGTGATTGGGTCGATGTATGTCTGCGTGTAAGTGTACGTGCATCTGTGCGTGTCTGTGTACGTGTATGCGTGCGTCTTTGTGTACGTGTATGTGTTCGTTTTTGTGAATGTGTATTTGTGTGCGTGCGTGTGTGTGTGTGCGTGTGTGTGCGTTTGTGTATGTGTGTGCGCGCGTATGTCTGCGTGTATGTGTGAGTGTATGCTTATCTAGGAGTGTGCAGGTGTGTGCGTGCATTTGTATTTGTGTACTTTTGTGTTTGTGTATGCGTATGTATGCGCGCGTGTGCGTGCGTGTAGGTTCCAGGGACAGCACAGGGACAACGGCTCAGCTCTGGGTGTTTAGACAACATGAAAGCTAAGGATGGAGAGGGTGTTGCTGATGGAGGTGGAGGTGAAGGTGGTTGTGGCGGGTAGTGGTGGCAGAGGGGGTGGAGGTGTTGTTGGGGGTGGTGATAGAGATGGTGCTGGAGGTGGGGGGGAGATGGTGATGGAGGTGGTAGTGGTGGTGGTGATGGAGTTGGTAGTGGCGGTGGTAGTGGAGGAGGTTGTCAACACTAAACCACTTAAGTAATGAGTATCAGGACTTATTTATGCAGGATATGCATATCATATATATCCACATATCCCCTGGAGCTGGAATGTGACATTCCCATCAATCTGGATGACATGGGACTGTTTGGCACGGAGGCAGAAAGTGTCGAGGAAGTGAAACAACGATAGAAAGAGCCCACTCTCTCTGATGAGACGTTTTCTTCACTGTTTAATGCACAGGCGACCTCAAGCCTGTGTTCAGTACATGAGGGTTCATGGGTTTGACTAGTTCATGTTTTCTGTTCAAGGTTTACTTCAGTGGGTTGCAGCCAAAACAAAAGGGAACAGAGACAAAAAAACGTTGGAAGGAAGAGAGACGGATCCGTGTGTTGGAACAACTGAGAGCCGTCTGTCCAGCCACACAACAATCTGTGTGTCTCTACTTATGCAAGCGTGCATTCATATGCATGTGTATTTATATTTATGGATGCGTACATGCATGCATGTGTGTGTGTGTGTGTGCCTGTACGTGTGCAGGTGTGTGTGTACTTGCAAACAAGGGTGCACGTTCTTATGTTACTGTGTGCCGGTGTGTGTGTGTAGGAGTGTGTGTCTGAGTGTAGGTGTGGCGTGTGCAGGTGTGTGTATAAGTGTGCGCGTGTAGGTGGGCAGATGTGTGTGTGCAAGTGTGTTTGTGCAAGTGTGTGTGTGCAAGTGTGTGTGTGCAAGTGTGTGCGTGCAGGGGTGTGTGCGTGCAGGGGTGTGTGTGTGTGTGTGTGTGCGTGTGCGTGCGTATGTGTGTGCGTGCGTGAGACTGACCGTGGTGCATGAAGCCATTGTTGCAGAGTCCCACCCCCAACATCACCGCGTCCTCTCGGGTCGAGCAGTCGCCCTGGAAACAGAATGACGCACACACACACACACTCAGTCCCCACAGCCCCTTCAAACCACTGCACATGCACAGCTGAGAGCCCCATGTGCGCGCATAGAATGACAAAATGACATGCGAGTGTGTGTGTGTGCATGGGATGTCACGTGTGTGTGTGTGTGTGTGCGTGCATGAGATTTTGCGTGCGCGTGTGTGTGTGTGTGTGTATTTTTATCGGTGTGTGTGCTTGTATAGGTGTGTGTGTGTGTGTGTGTGTGTATACATAGGTCTTTGTGTATACGTGTGTATGTGTGTGTATGTCTATGTGTGTGTATATGTATGTGTACCCATGACAGTCAGAGTTCCAGAGGCTGTGAGCTGCTCACCTGGGAGAGCAGCCAGTCCACCAGCTTGTACGCCGGCACCACAGACCTGAAGGTCTTGAGATGGTGGTCCCGGTCTCTGTGGAGGGGAGCGGACAGAGGGGCGGGGCCTGTTAGTTGCATTTGTCTTTTTGCACAATAGCAGTGACAGGAAGTCAGCAGTTTCCCCTCGCAGCCCGTTTCCTGCGAGGTGCTTGTTGTTCTCTGTGGTCGGACCCAGACTCAGAAGAGGTGTTTTGATTTGTTGCCTAGAACCAGGTCAGAGGTCGCCAAGCGCCCCTGCTGCAGCACCATGTCGACGCGTCTGCATTTGCTGTAGAAGATTTTGAGTCTTTGACGGTGTTGGTCAATAAAACCCTTCATGGTTTGTCAAGGATGAAACAGTGTGTGTCGTCTGTTCTCCAACACTCTGTCCAAACACTGTAAAATCCAGCGCTGAACAGAGAACTCTTGGAAGACGTGTTGAAGTACTTTATAGATACACACTGTGAAACAGACCGTGATACACAAGCGACGTGATACACACAGTGATACACACACAGCTTCATACACACGGTGGTATACACCGCGATACACACAGTGATACAAACTGATACACACCGTGATACAAACTGATACACACCGTGGTAGATTCGCTGATGCACAGTGTCATACACACCCTGATACACACTGTGGTGTGGGGAGGTTTTCCGCTCGCTGCTCACTTATGGCTCACAAGAGCCAAAAATGAGCACAGAGTTCACCGCTCTGCACGAGGAGGAAGTGCAGATGTGAAACAGGAAGTGCTTGATGCAACACGTGATACGCTGTTTGACACATGTGCGAAGAACGAGGGCCTCCGTTTCACAATCAAGCTTCATTTAATCTTCGTAGCGTCTGACTTACCCTAGCAAAACAAGTATCCTAGCCTGCTAAGAGCCTTAGAAAAGCAAGTATCCCAGCCTGCCAAGTAGTTTAGCAAATACAAGTTTCGTAGCCTGCTAAGTACCACAGCAAATCAAGTACCTTAGCCAAGAACCGCAGCATGGATGTCTTTGTCCTCAAGAGGAAGCTGTGCGAACCAGTGACACAGTGCAGCTTGACCCATATTCTTCCAGCATCTCAAGTGCCCGAGCCACACAGGCTATGACTCAACATAAATAAGGATTAAAGTGATTGAACAAGTACTCCGACATCATCTCCACAGTCCGAGACCGGCCATCAATCAGAGGCCGGTCAACAGCTCATACACACCGGAGCCTTTGGAAGCAGGCATGACACGAATGTTAAAGAGGGAAACTAATTAATATTTATTTAGGAGAACACTCAAATCAGAACCCGGTATCGAAGGCTAATGGCTAATGGCTACACCTGCCGTTTTGCGCCGCCCCTGAATCAGTGGTGAGACCGTATGCTTAAAGACAAGACTGCAACTGACATAATCCTGCGCCTCAATGAGCCAATGAGAAAGAGCGCAACAAAGGCGCATGGGCCAATCAGGAAGAGCTGCATCCACAACAGCCGATCAGATAGAGCAATTACCATAACAACTTGTTATTAGCAATACCGTCTAATTACTAATTTAATTGAATCTCAAGCTCCATTGTTATGAGGTGTAACAGGCTGGTTAACAGGCTGAACGTTTGGAAGGGACCATAGCAGACTGTCACGTCCCTCTGTCCACTCTCAGCTGGGGCTAGCTGTGTTCTCTCTAAACCGTTCTGTTGTCCATGGTTGTCCAGCTCACTGTTACAACAGGGACACTCTGATTACACTCATCTAAAAACATCATGCACCTGTAAAGGAATTAAGTAGAGAGAGACACAGAGAGACAGAGACAGAGACAGAGATGGGGGAGAGAGAGAGAGAGACAGAGAAAGGGTGAAACAAAGAGAGAGAATAAGAGAGCTAGGGGGAGAGGGAGACAGACGGATGGGAGTTTTTTGTTACAAAAAAAAAAAGATATTTTGTATTGGCCACAATCATAAACAAAATGACCACACCATCCTAATGCAAAGCAGCAGCATTGCATTTAAAATCTTTCATTAGATGCTGAAATCAAAGCCTAGGAACCCCTGGCAGGAGAGGAGAGATATCATCGATACTGAGCCGATAACGGAGGAGACATCTCCTTTCCAATGTTTTGCCAGGAGCCCAAATGAGATCGTTATTAGTTGGCGATGCACGGGAAATTCCTCCCGGAAATATGACATAATATTTGGCCAGCGCGGAGGGGCGGGTTGTGGGGGTGAATGGGCCTTTGTCTACGGCACCAAAGGCCTCTTTGTCCCGGACAATGGAGACCCTGGACACTTCAATCAGAGGGGAGATAGGGGATAGATAGGGGGAGAGAGAGAGGGAGAGAGAGAGACAGGGGGAGAGAGGGAGGGAGGGGGAGAGAGGGGGAGAGAGGGAGGGAGGGGGAGGGAGGGAGACAGGGGGAGAGAGGGAGAGATAGAGAGATAGGGGATAGACAGGGGGAGAGAGGGAGACAGGGGGAGGGAGGGAGACAGGGGGAGAGAGGGAGACAGGGGGAGAGAGGGAGGGAGGGGGAGGGAGGGAGACAGGGGGAGAAAGGAAGCGAGGGGGAGAGATAGTAATAGGGGGAGAGAGGGAGACAGGGGGAGAGATAGTAATAGGGGGAGAGAGAGAGAGAGGGAGACAGAGGGAGAGAGGAAGCGAGGGGGAGAGATAGTAATAGGGGGGGAGAGATTGGGAGGAGGGAAGATGAAAGGAGAGATGGGGGGGGGGGCTCTGGGGGAGGAGGCCACATCAGGAGAGGGGAGGAAAGAAAGAAAGATATATACAAAGGGAGCAAGGGGGAAGACGGAGGGGAACTGTGTGTGTGTGTGTGTGTGTGTGTGTGTGTGTGTGTGTGTGTGTGTGTGTGTGTGTGTGTGTGTGTGTGTGTGTGTGTGTGTCAGTACTCACTTGATGACAGGCGTGTGGAGGCTGTGCATGCGACAGTACAGCCGGACGCCCTATGGGAGAGCAGAACACAGGGGTGGGCGGGGCTTAGGGCCACTGAAGAATGAGTTATTGTCACTCGGATCAAAGATACCAACAGCACACACACACACACACACACACACACACACACACACACACACACACACACACACACACACACACACACACACACACACACACACACACACACACACACACACAGGCGATAAACTCAAATCATGTGTGTTGGTGTCCTAAAGGAAACATGAATTTCCCCTGCAGGAGCAATAAAGTATTCATCTATCCCTCCCTTCCTCCCCCCCCCCCCCCCCCCCCCCCCCCCCCCCCCCCTCCCTCATCCATCCTTTTCTCTCTCCCTCCTTCCCCCCTCTCCCTCCCCCCCTCTCATGTGTTCATGTCCTGGCCTACCTTGGACATGATGTCCTCCCTCTCTCTCCCCCCCTCATGCGTTCATGGCCTGGCCCTATCTCCCTCCCTCCCTCATCCATCCTTCTCTCTCTCTCCCTCTCTCTTCCTCCCTCCCTCTCCCTCTCTCCCCCCCTCATGCGTTCATGTCCTACCTTGGACATGATGTCCTCCATCTCGCTGCGGGCCTTGTAGGTGCCGTCGTCGTAGCGGAAGCGGTAGAGCACCTGCTCGTTCTTGAACTGGTGCTTGTCCGACACTGGGAGCCCGCAGACAGGAAGGGGAAACAGAGGGTCAGGCTCAGGGTTCCAGCGTCAAATTAAAAGCGCACACATCAGAAGTGGAGTGGTTTGCGGATGATTTCTGCAGCGTAAGCAATCGAAAACAAAACGTGTTTTGGATTGATCCGATACAGTAGGAAAAATAAAAACGGATTATAAGATCCATAGGCAACATTAGTAACCTAAAATTCGAATTTAAAAGCTTTTAATCAACAACTAAGTCCGGACAAAAATTAAACAAAACAAATATTTAGTAGCTAAGCAGAATTGAGCAACAAAAAACAGGAACCACTTCAACTACTGGCTTGGGGGTTTAAAGAAATTGCTCTCTCATCGAGTCTAGACTCAAAGCCCCCCCTCTCAGCACCCTTAAAGAGAGAGAACCTTCTGGAATGCTCCACAGAATCACCCATTGTAAAAATATAAGTGGTGGGCTTTGAAATTACAGTAAGATTATCCCAGCGGATCAAACGAGCTGCTGAAATAGATATTCACGCCACTGCGTCATCTGGTTGGAGCCCGCACTGTAACGCCGGTCTCATGGGACCACAGACTACCCCCCCCCCCCCCACCCTATCCCCCACCCTATCCCCCCCCCCCCCCCCCCCCAACATAAAGGCTTCTCTTAAATATAATCTTCCAGGCTTTGGGTCTCCACGGACAGGAGGGCGAGTGTGGAGGGTGAGGGTGAGGTTCAGTGAGAGGGTGAATGACGCAGACCAGCAGACCATACGCTACGAGTCAGAGAACGCGAGTCGTCCTGGCAACCAGCCCCCCCCCCTCCCCCCCTTTAATATAAATGTTGATCTTGGATCGTCCTCCCAGCAGCACCAGCAGAGCTCCCACAGTAGGGGGGGGGGGGGGGGGGGGACCACCGCAGCATTCGTGTTTGGCCTCCTTTAACCGGACTGGGTTTCCCAGCAGAGTCCCGGACTCCCCCGGGCATCAGGGTCTGAGGTCAGGGTGGGGGGGGGGGGGGGGCAGGGGGTTTCCCCCTAAACAGATCGACTCATCCTCTGTCCGAGCACCGCAAACCCAAGTGGCCACGCCCGCGCAAAGCTCCGTCCGTCCGGCCCATTGTGCAGGGTGGGGGCCCCGGGGAGACGGGTGGGGCCCTGACGGAGCTCGCTAAGGGGCCCTCTGGGGGACTTCCCCAGGTGTTGGGTGTCCGTAGCGTCGTCTTAACTATGGGATCTGTGGGCGCCAGGACTTACAGAGGTTAGCGCGATGTGTCATCATGGTTAGCGCTCTTTGACAAGGTTTGCCAAACAAAAGTTGCCTAAAAATTGCTCATTGAATTTACTTTGGTTTTGTTATTTTTTTGGGTCATTTCCCATTACTAACGGCCGGGTCTATTTACTTACTCCTTACTCTGCTTCTTATTTATGAAAAATGTAATTTTTGCGGTATTATTTCTTCCCTGGTTGGCTGGCATGTCGTTGTTTGGGGTACAACGTGATCCACTGAGGAGAGGAGTCCTAGCTGGGCTGTCAGGGCAGCGGTCGTACTCTACCCCCCCCCCCGTTAGCCCTGCTCTGGGGGACCCCGCTATCTGGGATCGTCTTCACACACCTCCTGTTTCTACAGGTACAATGTTCTACCAACAGGTGCACTTGGTACTATAAAGGAAGAGGAGATTACATCAAGGCCATTCAAGAGTACAGCACAGAGTGAGGAAGATGAAGGCAGAGGCAGAGGCAGAGGCAGAGGCAGAGGCAGAGGCAGAGGCAGAGACAGACAGACAGACAGACAGACAGACAGACAGACAGACAGACAGACAGACAGACAGACAGACAGACAGACAGACAGACAGACAGACAGACAGAGAGAGAGAGAGAGAGAGAGAGAGAGAGATTGAGGAATAGAGGATGATATGAAGAGTGGAGGGAGCCAGAGAGCGAGAGAGGGAGTGACACGGAGAGAGGGCGAGCAAGAGGGAGATGAGTGAGGACGACAGAACGGGAGGGAGACGGTGAGAGGGAGATGGGGGAGAGGGACGAGGAGGAGGAGACAGCGGAGGAGAGGAACCCGTAGCGATCCGAGGCTGCTGAGCTGTCGGCGCTGTGAACAGGAGACGTGCGGCCCGCGTCCGTCAGTCTGCTCGTCGCCCGGCCGCGGGGAACGCAGAGAGACAGACGGGCCCGTCTCCAAAACAGTGGAACTAAACGCTGAGGAGCAGCTGTGTCTGCCGGGCAGCCCATCAGGGGGATGCCTACGCAGGGGAACCCACCGTAGAACCCGAAGAAGAACCCACTGGGGAACACACACTGGGTGAGGTGGTGAGCACCAACTGATCCAGTACAGGACAACACGTCTCTGGTCGTTAAGGAAGGAGGTGAATGATTGGTTTAAAAATGGGTTGAGGCTTGCACATGTGTTTCCGTGCAGATGAGCGAAAGAAGGTTTCGATTTGAAACCACAGAAGAACGACCGAAAGAGGGAAAGAACAAAGAGAGAAAGTGGGGGAAAGACAGGAAGAAAAAGAGAGGACGTTTGCTCACTTTCTCTCCCTCACTCTTTATTCAAAGGATGAAGGAAGAAAGAGAGAGAGAAAGAAAAGAGAGAAAGAGAGGAGGAACGAAAGAATGAACGGAAGAACGGAAAAAATAAAACACAAATGAAAGTCAAAGACGGAAAGAAGGAAAGGAAGAGAAAAGTAATGAATAAGTAAACAGAGTTCACCAAGAGAAGGTGCAGGAGAATGAGAAAGGAGAATAGGGAACAAAGAATTCCTTCTTTGTTCTCAGTTCTCCTTTCTCGTTCAGGAGAATTGAGAACAAAGAACAGAAAGAGCGAGGGAGAGAAGGAGAGAAGGACGGAAAGAAGCAGAGGAGGACAGTAGAGGAGGCGAGAAAGGAGAGGAGGAAAGGAGAGGAGGAAAGGAAAGAAGGAGAGGAGAGAGGAGCAGTACCGTGGTGGATGATGCCGTTCTCCAGCAGCGCCTGGCCCAGGTTCACTCCCTCGTCAGGTTTACTGATCTCTCCGCTCTCCAGCAGCCACGACACAAACTCACTGGAACACGGAACACAGAACATTAGAACATTAGAACATTATAAACTGACAGGAACACAGAACATTAGAACATTATAAACTCACTGGAACACAGAACACAGAACATTAGAACATTATAAACTCACTGGAACACAGAACACAGAACATTATTAACGCACTGGAACACAGAACACAGAACATTAGAACATTATTAACACACTGGAACACAGGACATTGTAAACTCACTGGAACATAGTACATTAGAACATTATAAACTCTAATTATAAATTATTTCTCCTCCCCCCCCCTCCTCCTCCTCCTCCTTTCTCCTCCCCCTCCTCCCCCCCTTCCCTTCTCCTCCCTCCTCTCCGTCCCCCCTCTACCTTCTCCTCCTCCCCCCCCCTACCCGGTCAGACTAATGTGTTCCCTCTCCTCAGTCTCCCTCCTTCACGCCACCGAGCTAAATCAATTCCCCTGGTATGATGAGCGCTGAATAGGACTGACGCTGGGCGAGTGTGTGTGCGTGTGTGTGTGTGTGTGTGTGTGTGTGTGTGTGTGTCTGAGGTTGAGAATGAGCCTGAAACTGCTGTTAGTTTGTGCACGTGCCTGCGTGTGTGTGCGCGTGTGCGTGTTTGTGTGCTATGCTCATCAGCCTTTATCCTCTTAATGTAAAGTCAAAAGATGGAACAGCTTGACTAACAATAACTAAGGGTAATCAAAGTGATTGACTGAGCGTGTGTGTCTGCGAGCGACGTGCGTCTGCGTCATATGTATGCATATGTATGCGCGTGTGTGCGTGTGTGTCTGCGCGTGTGCATATGTTTGCGTGTGTGTGTGTGTGTGCGTCTGCATGTGTGTTATTGAACCATAATGTGACCCCAGTGTGTGGCTGTTGTGGTGAACGGGGGTCACCTTGGCCAGCTGGCGATATGTTTTTGTGTCTGGTCAGGGAGCAGCAGGAATATTTTACCATGATAATTATTGACGCAGTTACCACCAACCAGCTGATACACTATCCTCCAAGACGGGACGACTGTGTGTGTGTGCGCCCCTCTGCTCATCTGTCATGTGTGTGTCTGCCCTTCTGTTGTGTGTGTGTCGAATGTCAGTGAGGTGTGTGTCTGTGTGTGTGTGTCTGTGTGTCGAATGTCAGTGAGGTGTGTGTCTGTGTGTGTGTGTGTGTGTGTGTGTGTCGAATGTCAGTGAGTCTGTGTGTTAAAGGAAGGAGCTGTTAATTGACGGTGGCACTGGACCTAAACGAGGAGGGGGGAGTGTGGGGGGAGGGGAGAGAGGGGAGGTTGGGGTGAGGGGAGGGGTGAGGGGGGTGTGAGCGTTGGGTGTTACGTAAGAGCCAGGTTCATTTTGGAAACAGAGCTGTTATGGAAATTAATACAACGCACAGGAACTGTGTGTGTGTGTGTGTGTGTGTGTGTGTGTGTGTGTGTGTGTGTGTGTGTGTGTGTGTGTGTGTGTGTGTGTGTGTGTGTGTGTGTGTGTGTGTGTGTGTGTGTGTGTGTGTGTGTGTGTGTGTGTGTGTGTGTGTGTGTGTGTCAAGGAAAAAGGTGAAGACAAGTTAAAACCAGACTGAGATTTCCAACAGATGGTGACGTCAGCAGACTCAACAGGGCAAAATCGGACAGCTGTTTCTGAAAATATGCTAAAGACGGAATGCTAAAGATGATGTGCTAAAAGATCAATGCTAAAGAAGCTATGCTAAAGAAGCTATGAGCTTCTTTAGCAGCTTGAGAAACGATGTTATCTGATGGGCTGTTCTGCAACAAACACATTTCTCCTACAGGGGATTAATAAAGTTGTATCTTATCTTAACAGAGGGTATGCTAAAGAGGAAACGCTACAGAGACTATGCTAGAAAGCTGTGCTAAAGACCTATGGCTAAAGATGCAATGCTAAAGAGGTGACGCTTACAAAGCTACGCTGAAGGGGCTAGGCTAGCACAACCATGCTCTCGAAGCTATGCTCAAGAGGATATACTAAAGAGGGGTGAAGTGAAGCTAAAGGGTTAGCCCTGGTGTCATCCACAACTGCCGCGGGGATGGGGCATCTCAGGGCAACGGCCCTGTTGCTGCATGCCCAAACCTCCTTAGCATATAAATCACCAGGGGAGTCAAGATGGAGGGCTGACGATGGATCAATCCACATGCTGGACTGATTCACAGGCTTGGAGGCGGGTTAGGGATTTGGCGGGGTCTGGTTTAACCCCCGGTTTCCATAAGCAGGACAATCAGGACAATGTCTACGGTCGATATTAACAGTTGAAGATGAATGGAATCGTCTGTAGTATTTCTGAACTCTGCTGGCCTCCAGTTGATTGTTAACTGGAGGTGGGATCCGCAAGCTATTATTGGACGGTACTTGTCGCTTCCTCGAGTAGTGGTGTTGGTGTTGTGGGCGATAAAGCAAGTAAGGCCAAGTCATGTGCGACTAAACATAGCTCTGGTGTGCAGGCTTCGATGCCATTACATGCTACTATGCATGTCTGCGGTTCCCATTACCCGTGGGATATCTACTGGGCCTTGGCACAGCGACGACGTGAGCACCACTGATGGGACCTGCTTGAGGTCTGCTGTAAGCGGGAGGCTGTCAGAGCAGGATAAATATACACTTAGGAAGAGATCCAGCACTCTGAGCCCTGACGTTTACTACTGATGACTGTTTCAACAGCCCCACAGCCAACACAGAGGCAACACTGCACAGGGAGAACTAACCCAAACACTTCCATCAATACTAACCCTTCGACTTTCTGCCTAACCCTTACACTAAACTAACACTTAACTACACCCTAACCCCAGCACTTAACTAATCCTAACCCTAATCCCATCACTAAACTAACCCTAACACTAACAGTAAACTAACCCTGACCCTAAAGCTAAAACTTCAGCACTTTCTGGCTAACACCAAACCTAACCAAGTGGTTGTGTTGTCTAAACCTCACCAAGAAGTTGTGTGGTCTTAACCTAACCAAGTACCGAGTAGTTGTGTAGTCTCAGCCTAACAAAGTAGTTGGGTTGTCTAAACCTAACCAAACTGTGAATGAAAACTGAAAATTAATTAAAATAATGTGTGACACACACACACACCATGCCTTCTGGTTGAAGGTCCTGTGTTGACCCCCTCATCCACCACCACCTTCTAGTCGCTCTGTGCACTACGTTTCCTGACTTCCTGAAGCCTTTCTGGAGGAAGGCTTTATTGGCGGACGGCCCTGGAGGTTCACTCCCTGTGTGGTAACGCACACGAAGGGAGAGATGGGGGGAAGGACGGAGAAGGGAGGAAGGAAGAGGACAGGAGAAGGGGATGGATGAGGAGGTGTGGGTGAAGCCAACAGACGATGTGTTTGGGAGGTGGGGTATGGCAGAGGGTAGCAGGGGTTGAAAGTTGACTGGGAAAACTTTTTCTTTTTTTTTTTCACACATGAAATCAGCGACTTTCCTCTTGAAAATAAGAGTCCATTTGGAGGCTGATTGTGTCAATGTGTTGGTCTGTGCTTGTCCGTGTGTGTGTGTGTGTGTGTGTGTGTGTGTGTGTGTGTGTGTGTGTGTGTGTGTGTGTGTGTGTGTGTGTGTGTGTGTGTGTGTGTGTGTGTGTGTGTGTGTGTGTGTGTGTGTGTGTGTGTGTGTGTGTGTGTGTATACGTGTTTTGGTCTGTGAGTGTGTGTGATCGCGTGCGTTAAAGAAGAAAGTCCAGTCCAGGAAGCGTTTGTCTGGTGATACGAGTGTGTGGCGGCAGAGCTGCGTTCAGAGGTAATCACGCCGTTGATTTGTACAAACAGCAGGATGCTGCGACTGAAGCAGATTAGCTCCTCAGGCCGGAGCTCTGCCTGCTAATCTCAGAGCACAGCTTCCCCTCCTTGGGTTACGTAACAGCTGACGGACCGGGGAGAGACCCAGTGGGGGCTCAGATTCACCTCCTACAACGTTCTGTAAGCTACTGTTAGCGTCTGTTAGCTTCTGATTAGCATCCGTTAGCTTCCGGTGTCTACTGGTATCTACTGGTGTTTACTGGTAGGTTAGGTTCTGGTTGGCTAGCTTTTGTTAGCTTCTGTTAGCTTTTTCTAGGTGAGCTTCTGGGAGGTTATAGCTTCCGTTAGCTTCCGTTAGCTTTCGTTAGCGGCGTTTGACTCCCAGCCAACGGGTTCTGGGTTCAAACCTCAATGTGTGAACCCTTGAGCAAGATGCCATACCCCTTCTTGCACATGACAGGTTTCAAGCTAGCGCCTCCCAGCTCATTCATGACAGGTTTCAAACCAAATTGACTCTGAATCGCTGCTTCGTTACGGTGTTTACATACATTTACATTTCATTCACAGTCCGCCCACGGAGACGTCTCCCTGTGACCGACAGCCAGCGGAGGCTAAGAAATGGAGCAGCAATCCAGTCCGACAGAAACGTAAGAGATCCAAATGGGTCAGGTCGATGAGGACCTCGGGTCTCATGGGGTAACGACAGAGGGCAGGATGGTCCAGTGACCTGGCTGGACTCTCAGCAGACCACCCTGAAGACATCCCTGAGCCAGAGTCCTACTCGATCCTACCAGCTCCTCAACAACTTTCATCTCTACTCACTGCAGTTAGCTTCGGGGAAAAAAAAACATCTGCTCAATGAGTATGTCGTAAGCAGGTGGATGAAAAACTCACTTTCCCATGAAGCACTTGGGCACGTTGCTGAGCTTCCGGCGGCGGTCCTTGATCAGGTGACGGCTCTTGCTCATCATCATGTGGTAGAGCTTCTCGCCCTTCTCCGCGATCATCACGTACGCATCCCTCTCCATGCCCAGCTTCAGACCTGCAGCGGGAACATCACGTCGGTTAAACTCAATCCTTTTCACACGTTACAGATTTGTGATTTGTATACCTAGCAAAGTAAGGGATTAGAGTCTCCTTCCATCGTTTGACTGTGTAACACAAATCACAGACTTGTGTGACCACAACATTGTAAAACAGTCGAAGGAGCCGGAAGGTTGTGGGTTTGAACTCCAACGTCCCCCCGGTGCCCTTGAGCAAGACTATTTAGAGAATGTTGAAAAGGAATGAAAACGCCCCCTTTACCGTGCGTCATTTGCATGCAAAGGCGAAACACTATAACACCACATACCATGACAACATTATGGATTCACCGTCACCGACAACACATGATTTTCTAAAACGCATCCTATCGCAAACAAGCGCCTCTACTGCTGTGTTCCTCTGGACTCCCTCCCTAACGCGGGCCTCAACCCACCACCTCCAGGAACAGGTCCCACCACAGCACGTCTGAACCCCAGAGAAAGTGCCGCTCTCCCTGGGCAAGGCAGACACCCTGAGCAGGGTGCTGTCTCTGATGGAGAGGTGGGTGGGGTGGAGGGGGTGGGGGGGGGGGTACTCGGATTACATAGGAACAGCAGCTGGAGCGCGGCTGAAACAATGAGAGCCATTCAACAACAGAAACATCCGTCGGGGCCCCGGGGCCCTCCAGCGCTCACCGCCTCTGGCCCCCAGCTGTCGGACCTCGTCCAGAACAGCTCCTTGTCTACCCAGTCCCGATGGCACAAGCTGGTACACCACACACACACACACACACACACACACACACACACACACACACACACCCCAGCTTCGCACAGAAGCCCACGTGATTGGAGGAGCGACTGACACGGCCCAGCTGGTGGGAGATGGACATGGAAATAAAAACCCAGCCCAGAGACTTCCGGAAAAGGCCCTGGAATGGCCCCGTTATCGACCAGAGGAAACGCCGCCAACCGCACGTGTTGAAGTGGTTGTTTGGGGAGAAGACAATGAGGAGCAGGGGTGGGAACAGTGTTGGCAGAGGTCTGCGCCGCGAGGTTGTTTCCTATTTCTGAATCAGAGGAAACTGTCGAGACGGTAGCCAACGCATCACGGGCGGGGAGAGAGGCCGAGTGCTTTACGACGGGGGTTTGCATCGCTAAAGACACCCGTTACGTTCCAAACAAACTACAATCGACGTGGTCACATTCTGTAGGTTAATTGGCCAATGTGCCAATTAAGCAAGGCTCACAACGCCTAACATGGAAGGTGGTCGTCCTTGGAGCAAGATGCCTTCTCACCCGCCTACCTGCTCCATAACGACGTGCAGCTAAATTCACCGCGTGGGATTGGATGAAAGCACGCTTCGCGACGGAATGGGAAACGGCACCATATTCAAATCAAACAAGCGCTTAACCAGACATAACGTTTTTTAGAGAAATATCGCCGCAGCGGTCGCACAGCATACCGCTCTCTTTTGAAGTGCACTCAGAGTTTAAGGAACAGGTGATGGGCTAGGGGCTGGAGGTATTGGGGGGGGGGGGGGGGGGGGTGACAATCTGCCGTCAGATCACTGGAAGCCCCCCCGCCCTCACCACACCACCATCTGTTGGCTGCAGGTCGATTTCCAGCGGGCCGTAAACCGATACCGCTGGCCGGACCATTCGTTCTCCTCTCCTTAGGTAACCGCCTTAACTTCCACTTTACCGCCAGAAGGTCAACCTGGACCTGCTCCACCAACTGTTCACCTCGGCCACGTCCATATGCCTCCAGCACAAGGGGCGGCATGTGGCTCAGGAGGTAGAGCGAGTTGGCTGGAAACCACAGGGTTGCTAGTTCGATCCCCGGCTCCTCCTAGCGGAGTGCCAAGGTGTCCCTGCGCGAGGCGCCTCACCCTGACAGCTCCTGACGAACTGGCCGAAGCCTTGGCTGAAGCGCTGTATAAATGCAGTCCGTTTAAAATCAGCCAGGTTCATCTGAGAAGGGGAAACACAGGTGTGCTCTCCTGGAGGAGTCTGGTACAGAGCTACGAGCCGCTCACCGATGGCCCGGGATAATCAATGTCCTGGGTTCCTCGCCTCAGTGCCATTAGGTAACCCCATCTGAAGCCCCAAATCTGGTTAAAGCCTTTTGATAGCCCCGAGCCTTACCGCTTCAAAACAACACGGACAGATGGTGAGGACTGAACAGGTGCAAAACACACTGTTTACCGCAGGAGCAGGAAGTCTGAATATCAGTAGCGGTAAGGCACACGGACGCTAACGAGGCTAAACAAGACGAATGCTTTGTCGTTTTCCATCCAGTCCGTATCATGAGGGTCTCGGATAACAAGTACATCTCGGTATCATGAGTGGTTTCCTCCTCGGGGGTTCCGAGACTTCAAACAGGACTTCTGGAACGGACTCAAAAACCCATTAGGAACACGAACGTTGGCCCTCGCATTCATTCGCGTTAGAATAATCATTTATCTCCGCCGTTCCCCCTGCTAAGCGGCCCGTTTCTGCGGCGAGTTGCAGCCTGCCTGGTTCTCACTCTGATCCCACACGCTGGTTAACACGTCGGAGTTATTCCAGTGTTGTGAATGAGCTCTGTGACCCAGCTGTGACTCCCCACTCGGGGAAACGCCCGTGTAGGCCCCCCTTTAGGAAGAGCCCTACCCCTACCTGCTCATTCAGGACATTGACATGCATCCACGATCCCTCGTAAGGACAGGATGGTCAGGTCCTTTGTGCTCTATTTGTCCACAGTCGTCCTCAATTCATACACGTTGCAAAGAAGTCCTTCAAATGTAAACCACTTCCTCTTTAAAAACTAAAATAAGCTTCTCAAACTGTTTTTTCTTTTGACCTTTCCAATTTGGCACAGAAACGCTCCACTTTTGAAGGAAGACTTGACGTGTGACTCAAACTATAACCATGTACGTAACTAGAACCCGAGAGGCCATTTTCTTATATGCTCATTGAGGACTCTGAAATGCATCCACAAACATCAGGTCCTTTGAACCACCATGTCCGGTCGTCCCAGTAGGCAAGCTTGAGCAAGATGCTCCGCACCCCTACCTGATTGTTAAAGACTTGAAAAAAGCATTTGGTACATGATTAAGCAGCAGATTGTGAATGCACAACACACATGCATAAATAATAATATATATCGTCAAATAATAAAGTTATCTAATAAAGTAAATTCAACCTTAATATTATGCGATTCGTTTTTGAGATATTAATTGCATAACTTTAATTTAAGTAAAGGAAACCGGTAGTAGTTTATAATTATTGTATGATTTAATAAAAGGGGGTGGGATAAAACAAGTACATACTTCTTCCCACTCCTTTTCAAATGTTTTAAGAAGAAAAAAAAGGGAAAAATATAGCCTTGTTTTTGTTCCAAAGATGACATTTTTGAAATACATTTTTCAAATCAAATCAAAGTTGGACTCACTCTCCCTCTGCTCCCGCTCTCTCAAGATGGCGTCCAGCCACTTCTGCTTGTCCTCGGTGTTCTTGGCCATGCACACGAACCACTTGTTCTTGGCCGTGTTGTGGATCTTCCAGCCGTTGGTCACCGTGTAGTTGTTGCTGTGGTAGTCCGCTGGAGATGATCACACGGCAATACGTCAGTACGCTGATACATCGTTAGAACATCACATCATTATGCGTTTGTCTCGTCGTCACATCGTTAGGTCATCGCCGACATCATGCAGCACTAAGTCATGACCTCGTTACATTAATATATCATGACATTAGGTGACGAAATGAAGCAATTTGCCGCCATCCAACTAGTGTCTGACAGTTTTTTCGTTCTGACTTTTAATGTGGTGAGTCTAACCACAGTAAGATTTAAAAAGGTGTCAAGATCATTCTGATGCTAGAATAGTCAACTTCATTAATAGATGTTGCAATGGAAGTGCTTCCATTGCAACACCATTCCCATTCAAAATTATATAAGCTTCTCAGACTGTTAAAAATAACCTTCTGACCTTTTCGCTTAGGCACAGAAGCGCTCCCCTTGTAAAGGAAGCCTCGACGTGTGGCTAAAACTATAACCATGAACATAACAATAACCCAAGAGGCCGTTTTAAAAGTCAATGGGGGGGGGGGGGGGGGGCGCGATTCCCTTTCTAAATGTTTACCAATTGACGGCAGGAAGCTTTACAGGCCAATTAGGGCCTGTTTGTGTGTTTGTGTGTCTGTGTGTAGCCCGCGGCCTGTCTGTGAGTGCAGTAAAGGCCGTCTCTCCCCCAGAGCTCAGGGCCACTCTCGCTTTATCACCCGAGCGGCTGCAGGTGTCTGATGAATAATGAATAGCGCCGTGTAATGGACTGCATTAGTCCTGGAGGTCGTATAAATAGCGAGCCGGAGGGAGGTTCAGACCCCCGCGTCAGAGTGAGGGCCCCGGCCCGTCCGTTGGAGAGTCCAGAGTCGGAACGGGGTCTCGTTCTGGACTTGAAGGGGATCCAGTTGATCTGAGCTGTGACGACATGCAGATTGGCCTGCAGGGTCTAAAGTGTTTTCATTTGAAAGACGTTTGTATGGTGTCGAAGTTATTTGGTTGCTATCATGACTTGGAACTGGAAGTGAACAAGAACAATTCTAGGAACCAACCAATCAGTTCCTCAAACTGTACCAACAGACTTGAGACACCCTATCATTCCACTACAACCCGTATTGGAATGATAGGGCGAGGTGACTCGGAAGATAAGATCATTCCCATCAACCAACACACCCCATCGTTCCACTTTAACCCGTAGAGTAGTGATAGGGTGCGGTGACTCAGAAGATAAGAGCCTTCCTATCAGCCACCCGATCGACTAAACCAACAGACTTAATGTCAAATGTAACCAGTTGAGGGCGTTTCACCTACCGACTAGCACTGAGTGACACCTCAAAAGTGGCAGATGAGGGCGTGTTGACATTAAGACGCACCTCTCAAACCACAGGCTTCTGTCAAAGTTTCCACCAGGCCTCCCCCCTCTACCCCCCCCCCCCCCCCCCCCCCCCCCCCCCCCCCCCCCTCCCTAACACACACACACACCCCCGCCTGTGAGCGCAGCTGGCTGAGTTGTTCGTACCGAGAGGAAGCAGGGCTCATCAGACGCCATCTCCTGATCATCTGTGCGCTACTCGCATCTAAGAACATCGAGCCATCGTGGTTCTTAGAATCGCAGGCAGATCACAGGAACTCGGTGAGTGCGGTTTCCCCGTTCCGCCTCCTCACCAGCTCTGGTTAGATGGGAACAGCCGACCGCAGTTGGACGCGAGATGCACATTTGACGTTTCGACCACTTTTGTGCCCGTGCCAGAAAAAACTAAAACAACGAGCCGACAATGTGCGAGAGCGAGAGGAGGACAGCGGTGCCCTGCCCCACCCTCCATGAAACTTTCGCTGTAACCACGACAGCAGCGAGAGCGGAGCGTTTTTATCGCAACGAAACTAATCGAGAGTTGAGGCGTGCCGTCTCCGACACGCGGCTCCGCAGCGCTGCAGAGACGGTCGGTTCGGCTTAGCTCAGGAGGTAGCGCGGGTTTCCCTTCGAGGTGTACCTGAGCGAGAGTCACCCCACCCAAACCGCTACCCGAGAGCTGGCGGTCGCCTTGCGTGGTCGACTCCGCCGTCGGTGTGTCAATGTGAATGAACCGTTGTGAAGTCGCTTTGGATGAAGTGCGCCGAAAACGTAATTGCAAATGTAATGGTGCTGCAGATTCCGCTGGGTGGAGGCTCACAGGGGCGCCTCCACCCACTGTACCCCACCGTCTGATTCTCCTCCGTCGTCGGACTGTTTCGGTGCGCCAGCTGCCCCCCCCCCCTTAAACCCCCCAATCCCTTACGCACTTATTGTATGTTGTAAATCCAGGCACTTAAAGCATAAGTACTTAGTATTAAGAATTATGCAGCATCTTATCCTATCTGTTTATGTTGTATACAGGGAATTTGTTAACCTAACAATGGTTGATTGGTTGTTTCTATGAACAGCCTTACTGTACCGACAGTGATATATCGTTTCTCTTCTTCTGACAAACGCAGTTATTGTAAGTTGCTTTTGATAAGAGCTTCGGCTAAATGCCCAAAATAGAAATGTATTATCTAGTGTGAAATGTGCTGCTGTGCAAACTGAAAAGTAACAAGTGTATTATTATATCGATGATCATCTTATGGAGGCGTTTTTCACCCGAAAGGTCCAGGGTTCGATTCCCAATGACCGCAGTCTACCTGTAGGCAACCCTTAAGGGAGCTGCCCTGACCACTTCCTGCCACTTAATGCCACGAATGGCAGGGTGAATCGCTTTGGATAAAAGCATCTCCCACATGACACGGGGATGAATGATTGTCCACCTAAAGAGCTGTGTAATGAAGTAATGTAAAGTTATGAATAAGTGAGTGCTGCGATGGTTGGCACTCACACACACGCACACACACACACACAGTACACACCTGTTCCGTCCTCCACGTTCTCCACCTCCATCACCTCCGTGTTGATGCGGCCCCTGAACACGTACAGGGGCCCACTGAGGGACTTGGTCCTCTTGGTGGACTTCTTCCCGGAGACTCTGGAAGAAGACGGTCAATGGTAAACGGACTGCGTTTATACAGCGCCCTTCTGACCAGTGGCCACTCACCGCGTTATTTGGAGTGGCCATTCACACATTAGGTGCATTTCCATCTCAAATGTGATGCGAATCTTTAGAAAGTTCGCAAAAAAGTAATTCGAATTAGGTGCGTTTCCATCAAGTGGTTGGAGCGGAATAGGGTGATGACGTTACATGTTGATGTCGGCAGGGTTGCTATGGCCAGTCGTTATGCGTAAATCGGAAAGACTGTCAGTCCTGTGTGTTCAAAGTTCGCTACGTCACAGCTGATTCGAAAAATGTGTTTCCATCTCCCATTTTGCGAATTTACTCTGTTACGCATTTCTCATAAACCACCTCAAGCGAGCGGATAAACCTTTTTGCGAATTAGAGGATTTTGATGCAAATTTTGGTGTTTCCATCACCGTTTACTGATTCAATACTTCAAAGTTCGCATTAAATTAGGGGGATGGAAACGCACCTACTGACACACCGACGGCGGTGTCAACCACGCAGGGCGACAGCCAGCTCGTCGGGAGCAGTTAGGGTTAAGTGTCTTGCTCAGGGGCTCAGCTAGGAGGAGCTGGGGATCGAACCAGCAACCTTCCGGTTACCAGCCAGCCTGCTCTACCTCCTCAGACACATGCCAGAAGAAGCAGGCACACCGGGAAGGTTAGTACTTTCCGTTGGCGGGCGAGGGCCCTGTTGCTGCCAGAGCTTCTCTGAGTGCAGACCAGTGTCTCTGAAAGCGCCTGCAGGTTGATCCTGGCAGCGGGCGAGGGGGGGCACGCCGGTACGATTCCTCTCTCTGTTTTGTTTGCATACTAATGCTCTGCCGTGCCGACACAGGAACTCACACATCAGCCCCAGCGCTGGCGTCCTCGCTCGTTTACGAGGGGGGCCGGGCGTGGCCTGCAGCGTTCCCTACACTCTCTGCACTCGCTGCAGAGCTCAGGTGGAGCTCAGCGCCAGAGGAAACCTCTGGGCTGAACGGCCGCCGCGGGCCGCCACACCACACCGGCGCTTGCGTTGATGGTTTCTGCGTCATCGGGCTTGGAGTGTGGCCTGCCAGAGGCCTCTAGTTCAGGGCCATCTGGTCAGCGTCGTGGCCTGGAGACGACGGCTCTTACAAATGGAGGTGTATTCAGACCTCCTCAAATGCTCCATCATAAATGAGCTGGAGAAACTCAGCTTTTTTTTGGCAGACTCTGACTGGACTGCTCAAAATCAGGGACAGGGGGGGACCTTCAATGCAAGCACAGCAAGAGGCCGAACTTGGCCTCAGCGTTCTCCTGGGTTCTCGCGAGTTCTCCTAGGTTCTCCGGGGTTCCCCGGCGGCTCACCTGGACTTCCTCTTGCAGTAGACCAGCAGGTTGTCGAACAGGAAGAAGACTCGCTCCTGGATGTTTCCGGCGGAGATCTTCAGCAGGTTGCCGTGGAGAAGCAGCTCCGTGGAGATGTCCGTCAGGTTGGTCCCCTGTGGAGGACAGAACCACAGTCAGACACGGGACATTTCTCAGGGGGGAGGTTAATGGGGGTGCCACCCGCTGGTATTCTAGCCACGTGGGGATGCGTCTCGTAACGGTCGCAGGTTTGATTCCGAGCTGCGCTTCTATGCAATGTTTTCGTGCCATATCATCAACACATTTTTCTCCTTCCTGTCAACAAAAGATAGGAATCAAATAACTCAAATCAATTAAACTACAATCAAACTACAATTAAACTACAATGTTTCTACGTTGTTTTGGTAACAGCACTAATGACCTGCCTGCTGTGGTGCTCAACTCACTGCATGTCGCTCTGGATAAAAAGAGTCTGCTAGACGACTTCATACTGAAGAAATGTTCAGGCCATTGGAGCGTTTAAGAGTGCAACCGCAGTACAAAGCTTTAGAAAAGATAAACACACCCAGAGCGAGACATGAGATTCCCCCCAGTTGAGGAACCCTGCTGGCATGTCCCTCACCCTCTAAGAGGAGGGCTGCAGTGAGGAGGGCTGCGGTGAGGGCTTTAATATTTGATTGCTGTGGCGGCAGTCCATTACTGGTCCAGTGAGAAGCTGCTTGATGGCTCTCGTGGGAGTCCACAGCGAGGAGGACGATGAGAACCACGTCAGTGAAAAACGCAGAGAGATACAGCTGTGGCGCTGTAAATCTCTCCGCTACTCTACCCATGTCAGAACAGAGACAACGCATGGCTGTCTCTCTCCCCTCCCTCCCTCCCCCACTCTCCCCCCAGCGCCTCTCCCCCTCAAACGTCTCATTACTGTACTCCCAGAAGTCTGGGGACCCTAAAGGGGTCAGAGGGCAAGCGGTTCTCTCTCGCCCAGACAGTTGGCCAGAGTATGAACTTAAACCGCGTCCTGAACTCCGGACTCAAACGCTCTCTCCCTTCGCGACAACACGCAGGCACGAAGCCTTCTGCACCGAGAGTCTGAGAGGAGGGGGTGTGGGTTTGGGGAGGGTAATGCTGATAGGAGGTACTACAATCGGAAGGCTTACAGGAAACCCTTTTTAAAAATAGCTGACCAGATACCCCGTGGGAGGTGCATGTTTAGATATATGGCATATTTTATTAACAGCGCATAGCCACAAACTGGTGAAAGGGCATATCAAAACACAAACCCACACACACACACAGTGTTGAATTGTCATGTTTAACCACAGCGTTCTCACTTCTTCAGCGTTCTTTACATTTCTAACACAAACAAAGTCGGGCACACACTGTTGAACACGTATCCCCTCTAGCATTACTAGAGCAGGACGTCTTGTCTTGATGTGAAAAGCAGGAGCCAATGTGTTCCCGTAAGTACGTGCGGGCGGCTTCGTGTACAGTTAACCCCGGGATCAAGCGCCTACTCTCTGGGCGGGCGTTTGGCGTCGCGGCTGATCACTTATTGATGAGCAGGGGCGGTCTCTGGTGATCGCTGATCCATCGACGAGCCGACCGCCTGCCTCGGAGCCAATTGACCTTCGTTATTCCTTACAAGTCCGGCCGTCAGATAACCAATTAAAACGCACCGTCAGGACATTCAAACATCACACAGCCAATTAAAACGCAGCATCAACACATTACGAACCCCCACACAAGGGCCTTTGAAGTTGATCTCGTCCGTGCGTAAGATGGATCCAAAGAGAAAAATAACGAACATCCTCTTTCTGTTCCTAAAGTGATCTGCTCTATGTCCTGTCTTTTAGAAACCCGGTTGTTCAGCAGTTGGGATCTTTTTTTTAGTTAGCTCAATAAAGAGAGAATACAGGGACAAGCTGGAGTCCACCTACCTCAGCTCTGACCCCCGACGCCTGTGGGGTGGCCTGCGACACATCACTGGCTATAAAGGGAGAAATAGCAGTGATGATCAGCCTGCCGCCTCTCTCCCTGACGACCTCAACACCTTTTACGGAAGGTTTGAGGCAACCAACCCCCTTCCTTCAGCAAGACTGGCCGAGGACCAGGACGACTACACTCTGTACCTGACCGTGGCTGACGTGAGGCGAGAGCTCCAAAGGGTGAACCCCCGGAAGTCATCGGGGCCCGATGGAGTCCCAGGCCGCGTCCTCAGGGGGTGCGCTGACCAGCTTGCGGAGGTATTCACCTCCATATTCAACTTATCACTGCATCTGTCTGAAGTCCCCACCTGCTTCAAGCAGGCCACCATCATCCCCATACCAAAGAAAACATCAGTAACCTGCTTGAATGACTACCGCCCTGTAGCACTGACCTCCACAATTATGAAGTGCTTTGAGCGGCTGGTCAGAACCCACATCTGCTCTACCCTTCCCAACACCCTGGACCCCTTTCAGTTTGCATACCGTCCAAACCGATCAACAGACGATGCCATTGCCCTAGCTACACACGCCACCCTCTCCCACCTGGAAAAGAGCAACACATATGTGAGGATGCTGTTTGTGGACTACAGCTCAGCATTCAACACTATTGTGCCTGCCAAGCTCGTCCCGAAGCTCAGGGGCCTGGGTCTTAAAACACCCCTGTGCAACTGGATCCTGGACTTCCTGACGAGCAGACCCCAGGTGGTGAGAATGGGCAACCACACCTCCTCCTCACTGACCCTGAGTACCGGGGCCCCCCAGGGCTGCGTACTCAGTCCCCTCCTGTACTCCCTGTACACGCATGACTGTGTGGCAACACACAGTTCCAACATCATCCTGAAGTTTGCAGACGACACTACCATCCTGGGTCTCATCTCTAACAACGATGAGACCGCCTATAGAGATGAGGTAAGGGTCTTGGCAGAATGGTGCCAAGACAACAACCTGTCTCTCAACGTCTGCAAAACCAAGGAAATGATCGTGGATTTCAGGAAGCTGCAGAGGGGGGGTCAGGACCCCATACACATCGAGGGAGCTGAAGTGGAGAGAGTCTCCAACTTCAAATTCCTCGGTGTGTACATCAAGGATGACCTAACCTGGTCCATGCAGGCAGGCTCAGCAGTCAAAACTGCACAGAAGCGGCTATACTTCTTGAGGAGACTCAAGAAGTTTGGCATGTCTTCAAAAACTTTAAAAAACTTTTACAGATGCACCATTGAGAGCATCCTCTCAGGCTGCATCACTGCCTGGTATGGTAGCTGCTCCGCTGCCGACCGCAAGGCCCTGCAGAGGGTGGTGAAGACAGCGGAGCGTATCACCGGCAGCCATCTCCCCTCCGTGCAAGGCATCTACAACAGTAGATGCCTGAGGAAAGCAAAAAAGATTCTAAAGGACAACAGCCACCCAGGCTATGGACTGTTCTCATTGCTGCAGTCTGGTAGACGCTACCGGAGCATCCGAACACGGACTACCAGACTCACAAATAGCTTTTTCCCCCTGGCTGTAAGGCTTCTGAATCAGAAACACTGAACCTCTGAACAGTTGCCACCTCCACCTACTCCCTGCTCCCCCACTCATACAATTCACTTCATAGATATATTTGCACAATTTTAAAAACTTTTAACTTATCCTTAGCATTTCTTTTTAACTTATTCTCTATTCACACTTAAACTGCTGCTAGCCCTTCTACTGTACTCTAATTGTTGTATGTTAATGTTACATTTTATATGGTTTATTTTCATAGTGTTATAGAGTTTTATGTTATTTTTTGTTATATGTATGACGTCTACTGCGTAGATGAATGATGCTTGCCAAGTCGTAAGAATTTTGCTGTGCTGAAGCAATTTGGTACATGCAACAATAAACACACTTTGACTTTGACTATTGATGTTCTGCCTCAGTCTCAACTGGGAATGTTGGGGAAAGCTGCTGAAAAACCAAATGAAAATATCATAAACCGCCCGGAGAAAGACAATAACGTGATTTAGCCGACAAACACTGACAACCACGACGGAACGGGAATGTTGTGTTCTTTAAGTGTGACAAAAAAGGTGCCGCACACACCTCTCCCGAAAAACACCATTCTAATCAATCACAGGTCACTCTGAGAAATCCATTTTCCGTTAGACTCCAGATTAACTGGAACCGAGCACGTCCATGTGTGGATACCTCGCGCAAACACACACACACACCCACAGACACCCACAGATAGACGGACCCACAAACACACACACACACACACACACACACACACACCCCGAGGCCAGCGATAGAGACCCGGCCCGGCAGAAGGCGCTCTGCTTGGGGCGTCTGTAATGGATTCGGCCTGGCTGAATTGGTGATGGATGTCTACTGCTACGGAGTTTAGGAACACCGATCTCCGAGAGTCTGGACATGCCTCACCCTGACCGCACCACAGGCTTGGATTACACACACGCACGCACACACACACGCACACGCACACACACACAGTGTTTGGGTGTGTGTGCGTGCGTCCCGGCCTGTCCATCAATGTGTCTGCATGTGTGTGTGTCTGTATGCATGGCTGCTTGCTTCTGTCCGTCGTTGTGTGCGTGTGTTTGTGTGTGCATTTGTATGCGTGCCTGTGTCTCTCTGTCCATCGATGTGTCTGCATGTGTGTGTGTGTTTGTGTTTGTATGAGTGCCTGTCTCTTTCTGTCCCATCTATGTGTGCGTCTGCGTATGCGTCTGCGTGTGGCTGTGTGTTTGTGTGCGCGTCTGTATGCGTATCTGGGTCTCTCTGTCCATCTATGTGCGCGTGTATGTCTGTATGTGTGCCTGTGTCTCTGTCCATCGATGTGTGTGTGCGTGCACCTGTTCCTCTGTACTCATCTGCTGTATATTTAACCAATGTTCACGCATTTATGGTCAGAGTGCATGCACATATGGATGACATGTGTGTTAGTGTCTACACGTGCAAATCATTGTATGTATATAAGTGCACTGTGGTGATGGATGGGCAGTGTGTGTGTGTGTGTGTGTGTGCTCCATTAGCACAAATACAGAGTGTAGCCCGCAGAATACCTGAGAGTACACTAATGCAGTTAAGAGAAGGATAACCTATGCACTGTGCGTTATGCAGGGTTTTTTTTAGGCGTAGATTAATGTGTGTGTGTGTGTGTGTGTGTGTGTGTGTGTGTGTGTGTGTGTAGTCAGTAGACTGGGAAGTGCTTTCTAGACATAATGGACCCTAATGGTTCAGGGAAGAGCTCTTTCTGGTGCCCCTGATTGGTCGGTTTCTCGCGGGGAGTCGCACATTACAACCAAATCTTCGCCTCCTCGTCTCCCAATCGGGTTATGGGCGCGTGCTTCCTGTCGGTGAGTGATTCAGCAACGTGGCCGGCGTGGAACATAGGGGAGCTTTGTTAAAGTTGAAGCAAAGGGAAACGGCCAAACGGACGACAACAGCTTCTTGTTTTGCTCCACTAACATTTGTGGCAGCGGTGAAATTCTTCATAGAGAGAGAGAGAGAGAGAGAGAGAGAGAGAGAGAGAGAGAGAGAGAGAGAGAGAGAGAGAGAGAGAGAGAGAGAGAGAGAGAGAGAGAGAGAGAGAGAGAGAGAGAGAGAGAGAGAGAGAGAGAGAGAGAGAGAGAGAGAGAGAGAGAGAGCAAGAGAGAGAGGCCCTGTTCTGACGAAGGGGGGTCACATTGAGGCCCACTCACACTTTCTCATCACTCTCTCTCTCTCTCTATGTTTCCCCGTCTCTCGTCCTCTCACTCACCAATTTCCATCTCCTCTCTCCCCCTGTGACACGTTCTCTCTCCGTCGGTCTGTTGTTCTCACTCTCTGAGATATCTCTTGACCGTGAGAGCGAGAGCGTGAGAGTGAAAGAGAGCGAGAGGGTGAGAGTGAAAGAGAGAGAGAGCGAGAGATTGAGACACATTTGTCCTTGTCACATGACCAACCCCTTGTGTCTTTGTCCTGTGAATCAAGCAGCTCAGACCGACGATTTTCTGTGCATTTGACCAATTACTACCCATTTGTAGAAAGCAATACTAATCTGAGTCTCATCGCCACTGAGAGTTCCGCCCTCTAGGTCTCCTCTGATTGGCGGGTGTGCCACTAGGCCCCGCCCCCCCACCCTCTCTCCTTGGCATCTTGAGTGGGAAGATTATCTCAGTGGGTGGCCCTAGATGACGAGGTCTCATTGTGAAGTGTACTAGATTACATCTAGATCCTCATCTAGAGTCCATCTAGATTCTCATCTAGTCTTTTAAACCCCATTAGAGTCCCAGCTGGAGTCTATCTAGACAACATCCGGAGTCTATCTAGTGTCCAATGTGGAGTCCATCTATGTAGACCCTCATCTGGAGTCGTTTTTAACCCCATCTAGTGTCCATATCGACCTTTATCATATAGAGCCCCATCTGGATTCTATCTAGATCACGAGCTCACCTCCCAGCCCTCAATGTGGGACTGCAGACAGTCCTAGACCCCCCCGAGTCCCAGACCCGGGACTCACCCCCCAGCCAAGTCCCAGACCCCCCAGTCCTCGACCCCCCAGGCCCAGTCCTCACCTCCCAGCCCTCTATGTGGGACTGCAGCTGCTCCAAGGCCTCCAGCTTCTCCATCTGCCTCTTGGTCTCGTTGATGTTGGAGCACACCGCCTTCATGGTCTGCAGGGCCTCCTCCACCGCCGGGTAGTCCACGTGCTTCTTGGGGGTCCTCTTCAGGAGCTCCTAGACCACCGGGAACATCAGTGGGGGGTCAGCACGGGGAGGGGGGGGGGGGGGCATAGGGCGCCAACATGCTACGTGCTACTCTGTTCACATTGGTAATACCCACATTGGTATTAGTCCCTGAGGTTTGAGGTAGTCTTTGAGGAGGTTTGTTGTGATATGAGGTAGGGTAGGGTCGATTGGAGTAGAGCAGTGGTTCTCAAACTTTTTATACCGCGTACCACCACAGAAAATATTTGTCTCCCCAAGTACTACCATTATGACAGATGTTATAAAATACAACAACATACAGTAGCGTAGACCTGCGGCCCTATTCAGCTACGCACACCTCATGCAGCAGGCACATTTATTCTTAAAAAGAATACTATTTATTGTTAGCTGTTGTCAGCCGTACAAAGTGGTAGCACTAGAACAGAGACACGGAAACACATACACACACAGCAAGTGAGAACATGATCTCATGGTTAATGTATTTCCATCGTACTAGTATTTTGATAGTATTGTTTTTAATAAAAAAAAAAAAAAAAGAATTCCTCTGCGTACCACTTGTAGCGCATCACGTACCACCAGTGGTACGCGTACCATAGTTTGAGCACCACTGGAGTAGAGTATTGTAGTTAGTACTCCATTACTATTGGCCAGGTAGATGTTTTTGTGTAGCAGGTGGTGTAGGGTGCTAGGGGAGTGTATTGGGGTCACAGCCCATGACCCCAGTGTTTGTGGGTCATGCGGTGTAGGGTGCTAGGGGAGTGTATTGGGGTCACAGCCCATGACCCCCACGTGTGTGTGTGGGTCAGGGTGGGCCATACCTTAAGGAGCAGGGGGTACTTGCAGATCCTCTGGATGGGGTTGAGCAGGTACCCCTCCAGGGGGATGTCTGTGCTTTTCTTCCCGCCCAGGAGCATACAGTGCTGGGGAAACAAACGCAGGAAGCTTCCCTTAAAAGATGCCCGACGGAAAAGCAACCACGACACGCACACACATCCGCCAAAAACGTGGCGAACGACATCGACGGCGGGGACACGGTGCACCGAGAGCCGCTCGGAGCGGGAGAGACCGGTTCCTCTGCAGTTCCTTGAGATCAAAGATCATATACCACGATCAGAGATCAAACATCGAGATCAAAGAGGAGATGAACCCGGCGCGACACTCAGGAGATCTGTAACAGTAGGAGGAGAGAGGGGAGAGAGAGAGAGAGAGAGAGAAAGAAGGCAAGGCAGGGAGAGAGAGACAAGGGACAGCGCGAGCGAGCGAGAGAGAGAGCGAGAGCGAGAGCGAGAGCGAGAGAGAGAGGGAGAGCGAGGCAGAGAGAGGGAGAGCGAGGCAGAGAGAATGAGTGACAATGTGAGAGAGCCAAAAGAGAGTGAGGGGGAGGCAAGGAGCCAGCCAGAGGGAAAGAGAGAGGGGTAATAATAATCCAAGACAATGACTTTGATCCCTATATGTGAGACAGATGAAAGAAATGGGAGGGGGGGGGGAGAGAGGGTGAGGGAGGGGTAGAGGATGGAGGAGATGTAGGGTTGGGAGGGCCTTGGGGGAGACGCAGGAGAAAGACAGGAGTGGAGGGTGTAGACACAGCACCGGAGAACTGCAGAGTTATCAGCATTCCACGGATTCCAACGAGCCGTGGAAAGACTGGTGTGGTCATTCCCTCCCTCCCTCCCTCTCTCTCCCTCCCTCCCTCTCTCGCTCTCCCTCCCTCTCTCTGTCCATCTCCCTCCCTCCTCCTTCTCACTCAGATTCACTTCTCGACTCCATCATCCCTTATCTGTTTCCATCTTCCTTCCTGCCTGCCTCCTTTCCTTCCTACTCCAACCCTCCTCCGTCCTCGTCGCCTGCTCGAAGACGAGGGAGATTCCCTCGACTTCCTTCACCCTCTTTGTCCGTCTCGTTCCCGTCCTCATGTCCCCTCCTCCTGTTCCCTTCCCCGTCGTGACCCACTTAGCGTAGGTAGCTTAGCGAGGTTCCTCCGCCAGGATCTAAAGTCCCCCAACCAGGAGCTGAACCTCCCCTCCATCTTGGTTTCTCACCAAGGTCAACGAATGGGTCTGGTCCTCATAACCATGGAATGTAATTAACAGATTTAATTAATAGATTTTAGATTAGAGAGAGTCAGGCCAAATGAGATAATACCAAGCATGTGCATCATTCAGGGACTTTTTGATTTGACTTTACTGCCATTTGACAGACCACAAGAGACAAAACCAATAGCTACCAGAACCAGGCCAGACTCAGACCCATTCCTAGACCCAGACCAATCATTCTGATGCACACGTTCACATGCCCATGCTCCACTGTCCTGCTCTGCAGGGTCAGGGCGAGGCCTTGGACCAGAGCCGTCCAGCAGCAGAAACATCTGCCCTCCTTGGGGCCTGCCCTGAGTTCAGCTGGTGACTTCATCTGTTAGAGAGCCCTACTTAAGCAGGGACCCAGCCCACCTCCTCCACCACCTCCACCTCCTTCCCTTTCCCCCCCTTTCCCTCCTGCCTTTCCGGGGTTTATTGTCTGGCCAGCCCCCCACCGGCTACGCTGACCAAAACATGGAAACAGCTGGCGGGTAAACCAGAGACCTGGCGGAGCCCCGGCCAAGGTCGTGCCCCCCCCCCCCCCCCAGCCCCCCAGCCCTGACCCCCCCGCGGGGAAGTACCACACAATGACATCACCGCATTTCCTGCCTTTTAGCGGAGTGCGACCGTGGCAACGGAGGTGAGCCCTGTGTGAGGGAAGGAGGTGGAGAGAGGGGGGGAGAGAGGCTGATGGGGGAGAGGGGGGGAGAGAGGCTGATGGGGGAGAGGGGGGGGAGAGAGGGTGGTGGGGGAGAGGGGGGGGAGAGAGGCTGGGGTCGATGGGGACCGGCGGAGAAGGGGAAGAGACGGGGAGGACCAGAGGAAGAGCGGACAAATGAAAAGGAAGGGGATGCGGTGCAGAGGAAGTAGTTAGGGGCGGACAGGAAGCCAGTAGGGTGAAGAGACGAGGTGGGGGGGGGTGGCGATGGGACTGCGGCTGAACCCACAGGGGGTCCGGTTCCTCCCTCATATCTAGACGAGGAGCAGGGAGGCGGGGGGAGCTCATAAGTCAGGGGACAGGGTAAACATTTAGAGCAGCGGCAGTAGATCACAGGAGAGGGGCGCTGAGAGAGGACAATGAGGGCCAGAGACGGGGGGAGGATCAAAGTGGAGACGACAGGGACAAGTGATGATTATGAAGAAGCCGAGCAGCTTGCTGAGCACAGTGTAGCGCGAGAACGGCAGAGAGTAGCATCGCATATGGTAGCATAGCGCAGCGTAGCAGCATGCTCGGAACAGAGAGTAGCAGAGAGTAGCCTGGCATATGGTAGCATAACATAGCATATGCTCGGAACAGTTGTGGTGCACAATAGCACATTAGCATTACATATAATGCATAATGAAGCATAGCGTAGCACAGAATAGCACTGTTTTGCATCACTTCTTGTATGAAGCTAAAGTGTTTTTTCTGGTGATGAAAATAATGTGAATCTTACCCAAGTAGCATTTCCTATAGTAGCCCGACATAGCATAGCGTGGCATACTGTAGCGCAGAACAGCATAGAGTAGCAGAGAATATCAGCGTAGCATAGAACACGGTGGTCTAGAAGATCATCGCGTTTCATAGCATGTCAGAGTGTAGCCTACTGTAGCATAACATATCAATTCATAGGGAATTGAATCGGCTGATCAGCTTAGCCTAGCCTAGCCTAGCGCAGTGTAGGAGTCTCACCAGTAGGAAGGTGCGGATGTTGGGGACCTTGTTGAGCTCCATCAGCATCTTCAGGGCCTTCTCGTGGTTACTGCAGTACTCGCCGTACACAGAGAACTTTCCCTTCTGGAGGACAACAACAAACACAGAAACACGATCACTTAGACACTTTAAACACTCACGCATCGACGTCAACAATGTACGGTTATACGGCTAATGCTGTGCACTCAACTGCTGTCGGTGAGGTTCTCGTGCATTGACTGTGTCTTACAAATTATGTATTTTCACTACCGTTCAAAAGTTTAGGGTCACCCAGACAATTTCATGTTTTCCATGAAAACTCACTTTTATTCAACAGTTTTCAGCTGTGCTAACATGCAACATTTTTCTAATCATCAATGAGCCTTTTAACACGATGAGCTCAACAATGAACTACTAGAACACAGGAGTGATTGTGGCTGGAAATGGGCCTCTGTACACCTATGTAGATATTCCATAAATAATCTGCTGTTTCCAGCTAGTAAATTACCACATGAACATTGTCTAGACTGTATTTCTGATTCATTTCATGTTATCTTCATCGCCAGTGCTTTTCTTAAAAAATTAAAGCCATTTCTACGTGACCCCGAACTTTTGAACGGTAGTGTCCATATTTCTTCCGCATTTATTTTCTGCAGCGTTTCACTGTTAGTGGCATCAAGTCGTCCCTCTGTCCTGAACTTTGCGGTCACACCCCTCCCTCCCGTCCCGAGGATGAAAGATACACCGTCTCATCTTATCCGCCCGGACAAAGGAACGTTTAAACCCGACCCCGTCCTCCGACCGCAACACAAACACGTCCTGCAGTATTGATGAGGCCCTTTCTCCCGCCGACAGCTCTATTGTCTGCAGGAGCGGAGGAACGCCTAGGCCGACAGATCTGAGGTCTGCAGGTTTCGAGGCCGCGGGTTCGAGACCCCCTCCAGGGACGTATGGATCTATACGTTGTTTATACTGCACCCCGACATTGGATCCGCGGTCCCGGGACCCCTGTGGCGAAGGGGTGAGGGACAATAGAGCGGGGACTGCGAGGGGAGATTGGGGTCTATCGTTGTGTTGAGGGATTGGGGGGGGGGGGGGGGGAAGAACCCGAACTCTCCCCTGGGGGGGGGGGGGGGGTTCTGGGGATGCGACCCCAACTCTAAGAACGCAGTGCATCTCGTCAATGGGTTCTAAATTCATTAATTCGTTCATCTGAGGAGAGTACAGACGCAGATCTGTGCTGTTGACACAACATCCAGAGTATTACTCCTCTGATGGTGACATAATCCTTAAAGAAGAATACTTAAATCCACATATATTGTAGTTTGTTGTAGTTTGTACCCTGATCCAGCCGATGTCCAGCAGCAGGTTGGGGAGGTGATATTTGTCCCTGTATTTCATCTTTTACTTGACGCTGTTCTTCCTGAGCAGAGCAACTGCAAACTGAAACACTTTTCCCCCACTAAGTAAAAAAAAAAAGCGTAGCCATTAGAAGACCAAATAAATCTCTCGAGGTATACTCTGTGGTGTATTCTCGAAACACACCCGCTCAGAAAGACACACACACACACACACACACACACACACACACACACACACACACACACACACACACACACACACACACACACACACACACACACACACACACACACACACACACACACACACACGGTGTGACGTCTCTGTCCGACATGTGACATCGACCCAGCAGTCATAAAACCCCCTGGTCTAAAAATAGCCCCTCAGAGCAACAACAAGCCCCCCGCAGCCACACCAAGAAAACCCCCCCTCCTCACACGCACAGGGGCCCCGGGCCCTTAGGGGCCTCACAGAGATCTGTGGCGGACACGGAGGGAACACAGAACCGCTCCCGAAGCCTCCGTCTCTCTCCAACGCCCGCAGGATAAGCCTGGGATTCTCGCCTCTGATTGGTTAGAAGGGCTCTCCTCCGATTGGTTATGGTTACGGTTAGGGTTAAAGAGAGAGAGGGGACCGGACCCCCCTCGGGCCCCGTGCTCCGGGGGGGGGGGAGGGGGGGGGGGAGGGTCAGACGGGACCACAGTGATGTCAGTGTTTGGCCCCGTCCCCCCCGGCCAGGAACACACGGTCGGAAACGGAGCAAATATTGACGTCTGCGCCGTTCCTTCCACCGGCCACGTCCGGGGAGAGGGGGGGGGGGGGGGGGGGGGGGGGAGCAGGGAGGGGGGGGGGAGGGGGAGCAGGGGGGGGGGGGGGGGGGGGGGGGGGTATTAGCCATCGCACGCAGGGGATCGGACCGGGGCGTTAATGTTCCCATTGAAGAGGAGGGAAACACGCTGGTGTATAGTCGGCTCATTTAGCCACTGCCTTCGTCCACTGGGACTCACAACACTTTAGGCTTTATTTATAGAGGCGGGTCAAGTAGGGGTTACACATCTCGCTCAAGGACGCCTAGATGTTGGTATCGGGGTTTGAACACGGGACCTCTGGGCTGGGAGAGTATCCACCCTATCCCTCTGGTGAGTGTCCTCATGGAAATGTAGTTTCGTGCTTTTCATGCCTTTATGGACGGAACATGGTTGGCGTGTTAGTGGGTTGAACCCACGGGCTACCATGAAGTTCTTCATTAACCCCTGGCCCCCCCTCCCCCTTTCTCCTCCCCTCTCCTCCCCCTATCCTCTCCTCCTTTCTCCTCTCCTCCCATCTCCTCTTCCCCCTCCCTCTCCTCTCTTTCCCCCTCCTCTCCTCTCCTCCTCCCTCCTTTCCTCCTCTCTTCCCCCCTTCTCTCCTCTCCTCCTCTCTCCTCTCCTCCTCTCCTCCTCTCCCCTCTCCCCTCTCCCCTCTCCCCCCTCCTCCTCTCCTCTCCTCCCAGTAGACATTCTACATCCCCCACAAGGCCGAGGGGTTAATCAAATCTCCGCCGTGGGCTTGACCCTGAGCCAGGGGGGGCGAGGGCCAGGGGCGGCCAGACAAGAGGCTGCGCTCTGATTGGCTGAGAGGTGCGAGAGGGCCACGGGCTGGAGGTGATGGGTGGAGAGTGGGGGGGGCGGGGGGGGGGGGGTTGGTGGTGTAATAGATATCCTGTGAGTAGCCCGATACCTCCACCACCGAGATAAACACAAACGCTGTGACGCCCGCGTGTCAAAACAGACACACACAAACGCACTGTGACAGGGAACCATCACACACTCACAAGATAAATGGTCAATTGACTGAATTCATACCGCACTTTTCTAACCAGCGGCCACTTAAAGCACTGTACAATATCGCCTCCCATTCACGCACACACTCACACACCCACGGCGGTGTCAGCCATGCAAGGCGACAGCCAGCTCGTCAGGAGCAGTCAGGGTGAGGCGTCTCGCTCAGGGACACCTCGACACTCGTCTAGGTGGAGCCGGGGATCGACCTCGCAACCTTCCGGTTACCAGCCAACCCGCTCTACCTCCTGAGCCACATGCCGCCCCAAGATCCTTCCTCTTGGACACCTTGTTAGATAACCAGGTGTCCAAGAGGACGGTCAGTCTGGACCCCCTCAGTCCATCAGTCTCTAACGGTCGCTAAGAACGGTGGTGGTGGTTCATGTTGTGCTCGGTCCCTCGTAACCACCACACTCAACCTAATTACAAACGATAGAGAACTAACCCAGGACTGATGTTTAACATGTGACCTGAAACCGGTCACATGATACAAAAGAATTAAAGAGAAAAACCACAATGTTGCGTAATGCTTCTGATTCCGGTCATGTGACGGAGGTGGATCACTCCTGGGGTCTGGCCTGTGAGTGAGTGAGTGAGTGAGTGAGTGAGTGAGTGAGTGAGTGAGTGAGTGAGTGAGTGAGTGAGTGAGTGAGTGAGTGAGTGAGTGAGTGAGAGAGAGAGTGAGGGGGAGAAAGAGAGATTGAGTGAGTGGATGAAAGTGAGGTAGAGATTATTAAAAAGTGAGAGGGAAATTGTGAGGGGCAGGGAAGGAGAGCGAGCGAGTAAGAGAGACCTGGAGAGCCAGGGAGAGAGAGAGAGGGAGAGGGCGAGAGACCTGGAGAGCCAGGGAGAGAGAGAGGGCAAGGGACCAGTACATTGTCCCCTTGGCAGAGCGGGCCCCAGTGTCTTCCTCCCGGACACAGGGCCCGCTTTGTGTCCCTGGGGGCTGCATGAGTTCACACAGGGGCCCGGAGGAGGAGGGGGAGAAAAGAGAGAAAGAGAGAGAGAGAGAGAGAGAATAATAATATAGGAAGAAAGAGAAAACAATGGAAATACAAAGACCAAAAACAAACAGGAAAAAAGAAAGAAAGGAGGAAAGAAAGAAAGAGAAGGGGAGAGAGAGAGATGAAGAGTACCAGCGGAGCATTGGAGAGGGAGAGAGAGAGTGAGTGAGAGACAGACACTGGCTGACAGGATGCAGGCTTGTTTGCGACAAAGAGAGTGTGTGTGTGTGTGTGTGTGTGTGTGTAGGTGTGTAGGTGTGTAGGTGTGTAGGTGTGTGTAGGTGTGTAGGTGTGTGTAGGTGTGTGTGTGTAGGTGTGTGTAGGTGTGTGTAGGTGTGTAGGTGTGTAGGTGTGTAGCTGTGTGTAGGTGTGTAGGTGTGTAGGTGTGTAGGTGTGTAGGTGTGTAGGTGTGTAGGTGTGTAGGTGTGTAGGTGTGTAGGTGTGTGTAGGTGTGTGTAGGTGTGTGCAGGTGTGTGTGTGGGGTCACTCACATACAGCAGGAACACGTGCCCCAGTGCATGCTGGGGATGGGGCTCGGGCTGCAGGCAGCTCTCCAACATGGACAGCAGCGCCCGGTGCAGGTCCAAGATGTCCTCCATGTTGGAGAACAGGACCTGGGGAGCGATCAAACCAAACTTTATTCACACTAAATCGTCCAACGGCGGTTTATGGTGGTTTCAAGTAATGACATTGATTGATTAATAATTTCAAAAGTTCCTGCGGAGAAGACGATGATGACATGAAGATGAAACAAAAACAAGAATACAATAAAGCGAAAAAGAACTTTAGCCTTTTATGTCATTACGTGATTGTGATTTATGACGGCATTTGTGGAAGGCATTATATGCGTACAAAGACAGATTATATTTCTTTTCAGGCGCTCCAAGAGATCATTACCCAGTATTGCAGCACCCTTAAAAATCCTAACACATAAAATACGAAATCTGTAAACAAGAAAACTGTCTTCAGTGTCTGCTAGTTGGGAGAGTTAGGAGGATATTTGTGTTGTGTACCAGAGGTAGGGCCCGTTGGTCTATCCAGCACCCTTCAAACACTGAGGCCTTCAGCCTCAGCCTCCATGATCTGGAGACCCCCTTAAAGCCCTTTAAAGATCGATCAATGAATGAGTGTGAAGGCCGATCATTTACAGCAGAGATAATCTCCCGTCCAAAAGACACCCGCGTGTAATAACTACGCCCGTCCACGTTTATCGTTGTGTGTAACGTGGTGGTGGTGAAGGCGTGACGGAGGATGATGATGATGGGTGATTAGGAGGATGATGGTGATTGTGAGTTCTGACTGTGTGTGTTCTAACGATGTGTGGTCTTTGTTCTTATGGTGTGTGTTCAGACAGTGTGTGGTCTGATTGTGTGTGTTGTGTGTTCTGATGGTGTGTGTTGTGTGTTCTGATGGTGTGTGTTGTGTGTTCTGATGGTGTGTGTTCAGACCGTTTGTGGTCTGATGGTGTGTGTTGTGTGTTCTGATGGTGTGTGTTGTGTGTTCTGATGGGTTGCGTTCAGACAGTGTGTTGTCTGATTGTGTGTGTGCTGATGGTGTGTGTTCCGACTGTGTGTTCCAACTGTGTGTGTTGTGTGTTCTGATTGTGTGTGTTCTGATGGTGTGTGATCTGACTGTGTGTGTTCTGACGGTGTGTGTTGTGTGTTCTGACTGTGTGTGTTCTGACTGTGTGTGTTCTGACTGTGTGTTCTGACTGTGTGTGTTCTGACTGTCTGTGTTCTGACTGTGTGTGTTCTGACTGTGTGTGTTCTGACTGTGCGTGTTCTGACTGTGCGTGTTCTGACTGTGCGTGTTCTGACTGTGCGTGTTCTGACTGGGGGGGGTCCAGGCGTGCGTACCTTGACCTGCTCCGGCGTCAGACACTGCTGGTCCTCCGAGGTCTGGCGGATCCTCTGCAGGAAGGCCTGCGAACACAGAGAGGGAAACACGACGGTGAGGAGCTGGGGGGAAGGGGCACACACCTCCCCTACGCACCACCTTCAACACAGAACACTTTATCCATAAAGCTCTTTGACACACTCTCCAAGCGCTCCGGGTCTCCGGGTCTCCGTGGCGATGGAATGTGGGATTGACAGCAAGCGGTTTGTGTTCCGCTGATTGTAAATAATAGGACAGTAATGGATATGAAGTACAGTGTTGCTCCCGCCGTCTGTTGCAGCCCGGTGTTTATGGAGGCGAGCTGCTGGTGACATGGCCAACATCTGCCACACGCAAGCTGCCAAGCGCACCACACACACACACACACACACACACACACACACAGGGAGAGACACAAACACACACACAAACACAGACAGAGGGGGACACACACACACACGCACACACACAGAGGGAGATACACGCACACACACACACAAACACAGAGACAGAGGGGGACACACACACACACACACACACACACACACAAACAGACAGAGACACAAACACACACACACACACACACACAGAGGGAGAGACACGCACACACACACACAAACACAGAGACAGAAGGGGACACACACACACACACACACACACACACACACACACACACACACACACACACACACACACACACACACACACACAGACAGAGTCAGAGAGAGAGACAGACAGAGTGGGGCTGATGGCTGGTATAAGCACCCATCAACCCCACATATTCTGAGTAAGTCTGGCTATATCCTCAAGACTAGTCCAGTCAACTAGGCAGATAGCCAACAAAACTAGCCTGGCTAGTCAACAACCTAGCCAGCTAGCCAGCATTGGGGCGGCTAGCCAACCGGCCCCCCCAAAACCATATCACCTCCAGCGTCGCTACGCTACGGACGGAGCTCTCGCCAGCGCTCAGAACCGTCTCCACGTTGCATTTTGCGGAGACCCGAAATAGACGGCGCCCGCCGCGCGGACGGGCGCTCCGCGGCGCTCCGCGGCGTCGGAGCCCGCTGATTACAGGAGCCGGTGGTTTCGGGAACCCGGTACTTTGTCCCGCTGCCGTTTGACGGTTCACTTTGGGGTTTCCCCCCCTGGCAGGCGGCCGGGTGGTTTGGTCCGGGCGTGGGCTAACGAGGGCCCCCATATGGCCCGGGACGGAGCGGGTGGCCACCGTCCACGCTGGAGCGGGCAGTCATGTGAGAGGTCCCCCCCTGGCCATACCAGGGGGGGGGGGGGGGGGGGGGGGGGGACTTCCTCAGTCGGGCTCACACACTGGAGGCAGGGGGGCAGGGGGGGAGGGGGAGATGGGAGGGAGAGGAAGCCACGGAAGTGGGAGGACGGTGTTTTGTTTAGATAGACTGAGGAGAGGTGGGGAGAAGCCTCCCTACTTCTATCTGGAACTATCTGGAGATGATGGAGCCATGCCAAATGGAGAGGGGGAGGCAGGGGGGGGGGGGGGGGGAGAGGGAGGGCGAGGGAGAGAGGTTAAGACAGCTGCCGTCCACATTCGATTCAGTCCAGAGAGGGGGGAGAACGCTGAACAAATCCCAGGACAGATGTGGTCGGGAGGAGGGGGTGGGTCGGGGGGGGGGGGGGGGGGTCAGGGGGCAACATGGACGCTTCAAAGACCATCTTTGAGTCCAGGGTCCGGCTGGTGCACTGGCTCTCTGCAGCGCTCCCTAGAACTCTCTACAGCGCTCTGTGGAACTCTACAGCGCTCTTTAGAACGCTATACAGGCTCTTTAGATCTCTCTACAGCGCTCTTTAGATCTCTCTACAGTCTCTGTAGATCACTCTACAGCGCTCTTTAGATCTCTATACAGGCTCTTTAGAACTCTCTCTACAGCGCTCTTTAGAACCCTCTTTGAACTGGATCTATGCTCTGTAGCGAGGTCTACAGAACTGGATCTGTACAGAGTTCTATAGAACTGGATCTATTTCGTGTTCTACATAACGGATCTACGCCGTATTCCTTAGAAAATGGATGCACGCGGTGTTCCAGAGACCACAGGGCCACGACACAGGAAACAGAGTGGTTACTTAGAGAGAAAGAGGAAGTGATCACCAGGCCTCAGAGACCTCCCAACCAACGGGTCTAAAAGCCCAGACAGCAGCAGCAGACCACGGATCACCGATCAATGAGCGGTCGAAGACAAGGGGGGAGGGGGGTGATGATGGGGGGGAACCAAGGGGGCGGGGTCACAGGCTGAGGCATATGGAGAGAATTCGTGTTTTTCCAAAATATCTACCTGGTCCCATATAAAAATAACACAAGCCAAAAAACCTGTGGCTTAACACCACCTGCCTGCGGTCGTCATAGCAACGCCGTCTCCGTCACCACCGGCGTGGCCGACGGAGACCTGGAGTGACACCGTGGGGCTCGTTAGGTGCGGGGCCCTGAACGGGGGGGGGGGGGCTGTGTCCGTGTCTCGGGGCCCGGGCGTATCGGGTGATCTCCGCTCTGACGTCAGCCGGCTTTAGGGAGGGGGGGGGGGGGGGGGGGGGGGTTGGTTAATGCTGCCGTTTACCGGTTGGTGACGGAGGTGAGGTTGGAGGTAGAGGGAGGGGGAGAGCAGAGACACCCGATGGAGTCGAGAGCAGATAATGTGGAAAACAAGGAACAAAAGAGATAGATCTTTATATATATATATATAAATTATATATATATATATATCTCCATCTCTACCTATCCATCTAAAGAGATATAGAGAGAGATATAGATATGTGTTTGTATGTGTTAATGTATTTTGGGGGGGGGGATGGAATAATTGATCTAGACGCAAAAAAAGAAGAAATTAGGATAAAATATTCCCCGACAACGTTTCCCCGGTTGTCATGGTGACGCATGAAGTTTATTTACCCAAAACCACGGGGGTGTTTGGAGAACCAAGAGAACCAAAACAAGTCCTCCGCGGACGACAGGAAGTCCAATCATGGACGGGTGCTTAAGGAGCAGGTCAGGGACTCAGGGTTAGACCTGTCAGAGTCTTCAGGGAGTGGGAGCGATACACGAGTCTTCTACTGAGTCACCGGATTAAAGAGAGGAGGGACATGATCTAGACCAGGCTGCTGATTGGGCTGAGAGCCTCTTAAGGTCAACACACACACACACACACACACACACACACACACACACAGGGGGAGTCTGTCAAATGCCTATCTCATTAAAATAAATGGCGTAACCATGACGATATGATTAATATCCGCAGTATGCCTCGTTTCATCACTCAACGTTGTTCCGCTTGTGATGCCATCACAGCCGGAGGTGGAACCACAGGAAGGAACGCGACCACACACACACACACACACACACACACACACACACACACACTGAGGAAGTCAACTTGACCGCTGAACTTTGGTGGCCACCCCCAAATGCAAGACTCTTATCGAAACCGTAACAGATTTGATTTTATGTGGTATCAACCTCATTCTCCTAACCCTAACCCTATCGGGGGACCAGGTACCAGGGGTGAACCAGTGGATCTGGATCTATCCGAGTGTCAGTTGTGAACGAGTTGTTCTGGATCTATTTGAGTAGCAGGTGTGAACAAGTCGATCTGGATCCTTTCTGGGTACCAGGTGTTAACGAGAGGTTCTCGACCTATCTGGGTACCAGGTGTTAACAAGTCGTTCTGGATCCATCTGGTACCAATACCAGGCCGACCGAGCCCCGCTCCTCCTCATTGCCTCTCAGGCCCTGTGTGGAGACTCCTCAGACCACAAGCTTTACACCGCTTAGCGCTCCCGTCAGCTTTAGCGTGTCCAGCTCCCCAGCCACCGACGAGCACCTCTGCCACTCAAATACTTTAACACGCCAGCAGCGAAATACGTCACCTTCTGAATAGTGTGGAGTGTGCGTGTGCGTGTGCGTGCGTGCGTGCGTGCGTGTGTGCGTGCGTGCGTGTGAGGATGTATTTGTGTACGCGTCTGTGTCTGTGTGTGTACGTGCATTTGTGTGTGCGTGTACGTGTGTACGGACGTGTATGTGTGGGAAGCGGTGTACAGTACGCGTGTGTGTGGGGGGTGAATTTGCGTACGTGTGTATATTTGCGTACGTGTGTGTAGATTTGCGTACGTGTGTGTATATTTGCGTACGTGTGTGTATATTTGCGTACGCGTCTGTCTGTCTGTCTGTGTGTATATTTTTGTGTCCGTCCGTCCGTCTGTCTGTGTGTGTGTGGGGGAATTAGTTTGCAGTGTGTGTCTGTGTGTGGGGGGAATTTGTGTACATGTGCGAGTGTGTACGTGAGTGTTTATATTTGTCTATGTGTCTTTGGTTGTGTGTGTGCAGTTGTGTTTATTTTTACACGTGCGTGTGCATATTTGTGGATGCGTCTGTGTGTGTGTGTGTGTATTGTACGTGCGTTTGTGTGTGTGGTATAACTCCATTGTTGTGTGTGTGTCTCTGTGCCATGCCAACAGTGTGCAGACTTCAGCGCGTCGCCACGGAGATCAGCAGAGGAAGCGTGAGCGGCCTGTGTGTCACGTGCACGCGGCGCACGTGACACACAGGAAGTGAGAAAAAGAAGAGAACTGCCATGCCAAGCCATCGGAACTGGGGTAGCGGCTGGAACGGAACCTCTTCTGGGGACACATGTTCCGGGACAGGAAGTTACCTTTAGTTGAAGGAAGTTGCTGACATGCAAGACTGGAAATCCACTTGTTTCTATTTCTCTCTCGCTCTCAATTCAATTCAAAATAGCTTTATTGGATCGAGAAACAAACATCAACAATGCCAAAGCAGGTGAACAATTAAGAGGTCAAAGTATAAAACGTTAAATATAAAACAAATCTCCCTCCCTCCCTCCCTCCCTCTCTCCCTCTCTCCCTCCCTCTCTCCCTCTCTCCCTCTCTCCCTCCCTCTCTACCTCCCTCAGACTAAACGCCAATGATTCCCAACAATATCAATATTTATCGGGCCGTGTAGTGCTGAGGTGTTTAACTCCCAGCTCATAGGTCCTGTGATCGAACCCCAACATCAGCAGTCTCCAGGCCGGGAGGCCCTAACCCCTACCGGCTCCTTAATGTATCTGGATTCACTCGTGACTCACTTTGGGTAAGAGCGTCTGCTAAAAGCTCGATGAAACACTATCTTTATAACGTTTCAATAGAAGCATCACGGCTCAGCCCTTCCGGTCAGGTGAACACGTCACCATCGACAACACACTCAGCCTGGATCATTTATATCGAGGGCATTTAGCAGACGCTTTTATCCAAAGCGACTTACAGCCATTGATTCACGCCCCTTATCACACACACCGTATCACACACACCGACGGCGGAGTCAACCATGCGGGGCGACAGCCAGCTCGTCGGGAGCAGGTAGGACGAGACACCTCGCTCAGGGACACCTCGGCACTCATCCAGGGGGAGCGGGAGATCCAACTAGCAACTAGGGCTGCACAATATATCGAATTTTTTTAAGCCTGAAAAGGGGGGGGGGGGCGTGGCCTGGCGGCAATTTGCCGCTGAGCACAGTGTGTGGCTCCTACCACTAGGTGCTGGTAGAAATTCTGAAGATTTTTTTATTTTAATGATTAATCGTGGTAAATAATCGTGATATCAATATTGATCAAAATAAACGTGATAATCATTTTGGCAATAATCGTGCAGCCCTACTAGCAACCCTTCGGTTACAGGGCCACCCTCTCTACCTCCTGAGCCCATGCCACCTGACAAGAAGGGGGTGTCAGGGCTCGGTCGCGTCTGAAGAACCAAATGTCCGTAGCCGACCGCTGCTGGCTGTGACCACCAGTAGTAAGTGGTCCCAGCCAGCAGGTCCATATGACGAGCGCCCAGCCATGGCGAGCGGGCCGTATGGTCCCTCCCGTGGTCGGCAGCCAACGGGATCAGATGTGTGTCCGTGGGTCGCCGCAGATTGAGACTTATTGGAGCAAAAAGGCGCCAGACAGGAGAGAGGGAGGAGAGAGTGCAGACGGCCCATATGCCGACCAGCGCCCGGGCGAGACCGTGGCTTCCCTTTGACCCCAGGACTCTCCGTCTCGTTCTGTCTCTCTGTACTATAGCTTTATCTAAGTCTCTCTCTCTCTCTCTCTCTCTCTCTCTCTCTCTCTCTCTCTCTCTCTCTCTCTCTCTCTCTCTCTCTCTCTCTCTCTCTCTCTCTCTCTCTCTCTCTCTCTCTCTCTCTCTCTCTCTCTCTCTCTCTCTCTCTCTCTCTCACCCCCCTTCTCTCTCTCCCCCTCTCTCTCTCTGTAGCTCTCTCTGTAGCTCTCTCTCTCTCTCTCGCTCTCTCTAGCTCTCTCTAGCTCTCTCTCTGTCTATAGCTCTCTCTCTTTGTAGCTCCCTCTTTCTGTAGCTCTCTTTCTCTTTCTGCAGCTCTCTCTCTGTTGCTCTCTCTCTGTCTCTCTCTGTGTAGCTCTCTCACTTTAGCTCTCTGTCTCTCTCGCTTTAGGTCTCTGTAGCTCTCTCTCTGTAGCTCTCAACATGCGTGACCCAAAAACGTCTCGAACTACAAGACCTTGTAGTCTGCGAGAGATTTGCATTCCACCCAAATTTATAAATGCAATGTAACCGTTTTGGGGGAGTAGTGTAGTGGAAATCCGCATACTGCCATCGAGAAAAAACTAGTTCCACTTATTTCATAACTCATCGCACCTTGCAGGGTAAGGCGGGGAACAGTGTTATCTGAACTGTTGTGCCGTGTTGACAGACGGTTGGGTATTTTTACAGTGTCACAATGCTTTGAAACAGGAGGAGGTTATGAAAGCAGAGAAAGATAAGCACATCAGGTTTCCTTGTTCCACAGTGAGCTGAGAGAGAGAGAGAGAGAGAGAGAGAGAGAGAGAGAGAGAGAGAGAGAGAGACAGACAGAGGCTTGAGATTACTCGAAGAGGCCAGATTAGTTACGAGGATACTGGTCAATATCAGAGATTATTTGGTGGATAGATAGAACACTTCCTATTAATTAACACTGTCACTCTCTTAGGACCTGCCTTCCTTCATCAACAGGTTTATCATTACGCTTTTGTCTGTTGATCCAGAAGATGAAAATGCAGTGCAGCCAACTGACAAATACTTTTAATTTTTTTATGTTTTAGCCCTTTTATTCAAATAACCATCAATAAATACGTATTAAACAACAATACAAGCCCAATGCATACTCAGTAGATATATTTCATGTTAATTCTGCTGGTGGGGCAACACCAACAAAAAAAATTAAATAAAAAGGCCTATGACGGCAATAAAAAGGGGAAGATCGAGCCTCGAATGCAGTGGAAGCATATTCTCTCTCTCTCAGACAGAGATGGAGATGTAAGAGGAAACGTACACAGAAGCGACGAGAAGAAGCAGAAGTAGCGACAGACAGACAGACACACACATGGATCCTGACTGACTTCAACCCGTTATCTTTAGAAAGACGAAGAGCAGGGTTATAGATTACTGTCCTGTCAGGGCCCCTAGCGAGCCCCTGCATGGGCCCCCTGTGGTTTGAGGGCCCTCAGGAGTTACCCATGATACTAATCTTAAAGCAAACCTTACCCTGGTTTCTAAAATCTTCCCTAACCTCTTATCTCAGAAATGTCAAAGTTCATGGAAGGAATTTTTATTGCCGGTCAGTGTGGGCAGTGAGAGCACACATGTAGTGATGTGAAGCGGGAGAAGAGGGAGGAGAGAGAGAGAGCAAGAGAGGGCGAGAGAGAACGAGAGAGAGAGAGAGATTGAGTGAGTGAGAGAGTCTGAGAGACAGAGAGAGAGAGAGGGAGACAGAGAGAGACAGAGACAGAGATGAGACAGAGAAAGAGTGACAGATTGAGTGAATGAGAGAGTCTGAGAGACAGACAGACCGAGAGAGAGATAGAGAGAGAGCAAGAGGGAGTGTGAGACAGAGAGAGACAGAGACAGAGAAAGAGAGAGAGGGGAGAGAGAGAGGTGGAGAGAGTGAGAGTCTGAGAGAGTGAGTATCTGAGAGAGTGAGTGAGTGAGAGAGTCTGAGAGGCAGAGAGAGGGACAGAGAGAGAGAGAGCGAGAGAGAGTGTGTGAGGGAGCGATCTCTTCTGTGAACAGCCCCACCAGCGCTCGCCGTCTCACATGTTGTCTCAGTTTGCCGAGTGGGAAGGTGACCAGGAGGGAAAAATACTTTCCATGAATTCCGACCGACGCACTGGAGGCTTCCCAACACGTTCCCACCCCGGCCACGCCCCATTCCCATCACCTCCGACTCCTCCTGAGCAGGAGAGCGGACTCACAACATCCAGCCAGCGTCGACGGCTCTGTCCCCTCTCACCCAAACGGATCGCCAAAAGGAAACACGACCGAAAACACACGTGTTCTTTTAGCTCTGTAAGCACACCGTTCACTATCAAATTATTATCATACTATTACCTATGCAGAATACAATAAAGCATAAAAGGAACCATTAGGATGGTCGGCTGAATCAGTATTCAGGAGCTGGAGCGTGTTAGTGTTGAGGAGAGGGTGTTAGTGTTAGTGTGAGAGCGAGGGCGAGAGACCCCCACTACAGCTCAGCCTCGCCAAGCGCGGCATCTCGCCTCTAAAAGCGCCTTTTCAGACGGCTTCGGTTCCCACCACCGTCCCAGGACCCAGACCAGGACCCCCGAAGTCTCCCACCCTCCCCCTCTCTCCCCCTAGTCTCCCACCCTCCCCCTCTCTCCCCCTCCACCTCTGACCAAACTCAACTAAAACACAGGCTTCTAGGAAGGGGGAGAGGGAGGTGGGAAGGAGTCGGGAGGAAAAGGCCTGGACTGAGGGATTAGAGACAGAGGGAGGAGGGACAAGGTAGGAGAGATAGGGGGAGGAGGGGGGAGGGGTGGAGGGACAAGGGAGGAGGGATGGAGAGATAGGGGGAGGAGGGGGGAGGGGTGGAGAGACAGAGGGACCAGGGAGGAGGGATGGAGGGACAAGGCTGGAGGGGAGAGTAACATTAAAAGAGATGGAGAGGGAGAGATAGAGGGACAGGGTAGGGAAAGCGGAATGGAGAGGGAGAGTGATAAAAAGGGACAGGGCAGTGAAGGAGAGCTGGGGAGAGGGGGACGAGGAGAGAGAGAGAGAGAGAGAGAGATAAAGGGACAGGCCATTGGGGAAGGGACGGAGGCCACTCAGGGGCCGAAGTGGCGTGAAAATTGAATAAATAAATGAAGAAAGGCCGTCTTTGTGGTCTGGGAGGGGGGCAGCAGAGCCAGGAAGGCCTGTGGCGCTCCCACAATGAAGGGGACCCTGGCCATCCCTGGCAGACTTCATTCTCTCAAAAGACGTGATTCACAGCCACCCTCTCCTCCCCCCTTTGCTGCTCCTCCAGAACTCCTCTTGTGCTCCTCCTCCTTCCTCCTCCCCCCCCCCCCCCCCCCCCTCTCCCCCAACCCTGCGTCTCCTCCCCCTAGCCTCCTCTTTTGGCAGCTCCCCACGTCCCGACACAAAGTCCCCATTCACTCTCGCCTTGTGTGTTTGTCGTTTTTTTTATCGGCCCCTCCTCCCCCTCGCTTCCGCTTTGAGGGGACCTTAAAGGGCCCGGCTCCCTGGACATGGGCCCTCACGGGGGACGGGCATTAGCCTCGGAGCGGATTGACCTGTATAATGGGACAGTGCAATTAGCCCCGCAACACACATGCTGAAGAGCTCCGGGACGACGCCTGCTTTTACGACTGCTGGTCTTCCAGCCCGCGTCTTCCGTGATGATGGGTTTTGTGCGACGGGTGTTGTGTGATTTGTGTCGCTGTTCCTTGTTGATCTACGTTGGGAAAGGGTTGTCTACAGCCACTCGAAAACAGAAACAAAACAAAAGAAATGGTTTTGTCTCAGCAAACCAAATCTCCTGTTCCCTGGAAGACGGGAACAGAGCCCGGGCGCGTTCCTGTTTCACTTCACAGGAACCCACCGCTGCCCGGTACATGAAACCGCTCCTCTCTTCACAATAAAAGCGTCGCTATGCTCAGCAGATAATGAGGTCTTCTGCGTCTAAAATCTTCCGAGCGTTGGACAACGTTCCCGCAGCGTGACGTTGGCTTAGCAACCGTCACACAACTGTCCTAAATACACTGAAGACACAGGAGCGTACCGTACGGCGTGCGGCCGGGAGGCCTCGTCTAGGGTCACTGGACACGGCCGAGACACGCCGACGTATTGTTGTGTGATGGAGCCGGAGGGACTCCCACTGAGACTCCTACTGTAAGCATCACTCCTCTACTGTAGCAGAGGAGTGACCCCATCAGACCCAAGGACAACTATGTAGGCAGGGTACTCACGCCTTCGAAACCCAAACAAAATACATTTGAAGAGAAATAGTTTCTAGAAATAGAGGACAAATATTTTTGCAAATTAAGTTGGTCTTCCTCTCCATACTCTTTTGTATTTTGGAGACATCCACTGGAAGTCATTTGATTCAGAGTCATTAATAGGTTAATATAATTCTCGTCGGCATACAATGCAGACGATAGCCTAGCGGTCGGGGGTTCCGAACCAAGAACCTTTCAGCTGAAACTGTAACCCCAATGTCCGCAACCAACCTGTAGGGATGCCTGACCCCTACCTACTCTGTCATCATGACATGCAGCCGATTTAGATTTGACACTAAGGCTTTGCAACCAGATCCGTCAGCTTGAAACGGCTTTTCAATGGCTAATCAACACCTCGTAGTACAGTAAGGGCTCCTTAAATTCAGTTTAACACATGAGGGACGTGTGTTGGGTCCTTGGGGGATTTCGTTCAGCGATGGCGGCGGCGCCGAGATGAAACCCAACAATAAGGCCATCAACGAGGATTAGTGGCTGGAATGTAACGCCTCACCGCCCGCTCTGTCTCGGTGACAGAAAAAAGTGTTTTAGTGGAAACGAGTACTTTGGTGTCGCCCTTGATGCGCTCTCACATTGGCTCAGCTTCAGACCGTGACGGTGGAGCCTCCAGGGCCCATTGTCAGAGGTTAGAGCTGCAGTAAGCTATTTGTGCTCTCCCCTCCAAATTGTTTAAATCGTGACTTCATTGAGTCTCGTGGTGCTTGTGCATTCGGATCCACAGCAGTGGCAGGTTAATTGTAAAAGGACTGCATTTATACCGCGCTTTTCTAACCAGTGGCCACCCAAAGCGCTGTACAATATTGCCCAACACTTACCCATTCATGCACACGCCAACGGAGGAGTCAACGATGCAAGGAGACAGCCTGCTCGTCGGGGCCGGTCAGGGTGTGGCGCCTTGCTCAGGGACTCCCTGACATCGAACTAGCAACCTTGTGGTTACCAGCCGACCCGCTCTACCTTCTGAGCCACATGCCTCTAGGCAGTGACACACATACACGAGAAGCCTGATCAGCAAAGTATGCCGACTGCTTTAATTCACGCATGACAGAACGCATCCGACCCGTGCACACTGATAGGAAGGGAGAATCCCCGTCGTCCTTCCGCTTTTAAAACGGATCTCAAACTGCTCCCCGTTTGCCGTTTCATTGGTTGAATGAAACCACATTGTGTCAAATTACAGAGGGCCGATGGCAGTGTCTCATTTCGCTAGGTGTTCCAGTATTCCGCGCTGTGCGGCGCACAGTCAATCAGTTATATTTAGACTTAATGATGCTGCTGCCACGCTTTCAAGTCACTCTGCAAACCCTACGTAATTACGGTCACGCGTCTACCTCAGTCGTTACAGAGCACATAACAAAACAGGCACAGCGGTCGCGCTGCGCGGACGCGCACGGTCGCACACACACACCAGCAAGGCAGCAAGGAGGAGAGGCGGCTTTCATACGAGCCACAGCTCCACCATGTCATCTGTTACGATGGAGAGCGACATGTGGCTCTGGGAAGATAACATCCCACACCAGACCGGCGAGGCCATCTGGGGAGAGTGTGTGTGTGTGCGTGTGCGTGTGCGTGCGTGTGCGTGTTGCCCTCATGCGACCTGGGGCTCAGACAGTAACAGTCAGTGTTGAGGGACCCGGTCAGAGGTGATTATCGGGTGCCGTACTCGGAGGCCCTGGGCTGTAATTCAGCGGGGTTTCGGTGGACTAGGGGGTAAATACCACTTAGCTGGACTCTACGGACGGCTCGTCGTGTGCAGAACCAGTGCCGCCCTCCCAAGTTAAAACACAATGTTTAAAATCGAGATCACACCCATGTGTGTGTATTGGAGTTTGGCTGTCTACTGGACAGAGTTGGGTTATTTTTAATGTTTATGACAGTTTTTTGCGGGATAACGCTGATTTATGCCAAGCCACCTCGCAGACGACACACCTGGAATTAGAGCAGGCAGACATAAACAGTCCCGCGGATGGAAACCGAGGCGGGTTCTGCTAGGCGCCATGACGACCAGACCGGCAATGGGATGGATCAGGGAGATCAGCCCATCGGCTCCCGTCCGAGCCGGTTCACGTTTCCATCGTTCGCAGTGACTGACAGGGTGATCCCCTCGTCGCCACGGTAATGGAGGAACGACCGGTGGAAAGTGCTTCAGGTTCCGACAACTTTAAACTTTAATGGGTGCAGCATTGATCTGATCAATTTGTTCTCAAACTCCCTCGCTCACTTCTGCTGCGGCATGAATAACAAGCTTCAGCCCCGTGACCGAACTCTTCCAGATGTCTCACACCGAGTAAAAAGTAGATACCCTTCTTATCATCTGGTGCTCTGAGAGGAAGGCGACGCATGTTTAAGAGCATGACCAAAATAAACCAGCTAACCTAAATGGGTGGTACACAACGCCAAAAATAAGCACAAGAAACACATTTCATCAACCACGGCATCATGTGGTTGCATGTTCCTCAAACGGCCCCACTGTGTCGTGTAGTTCGACTGCACAGGGCAGCGACCAGGGCATCCTGGTCGGCATGAAGGCCGACAAATTCTCACGCATGTGGCTAAGGAGGTAGAATGGGTTGATTTGTAACCGGAAGTTGCTAGTTCGATCCCCGGCTCCTCCTAGCTGAGTATCGAGGTGTTCCTGATAAGACACCTTTCCCTAACTGCCCCTGACAAGCCGGCTGTCACCCTTCGCGGTCGACACCTCCGTCGGCGTGTGAAAGTGTTTGCATTAATGGGTGAATGTTAGGCAATATCGTACCATGCTTTGAGCGCCCCCACTGGTTAGAAAAGCGCTATAAAAATGCAGTCCTTTTCCCATTTAGCATCTTTCAAAGGAGACCACCCATTAGCTCCCTTCGTGTCCCTGGATCCCCGACACGTCTTCACCCTTCTCCTTCCTCCAAGAAAGGGCGGATCAACCGATGGACCGCACATTGGTCCGTTTGTTTGGTTCAGGGCTTTTCTCCAACGGGGGAAATTAACCTCTGACCCCGGACAAACCTATACATCTGGTTGTGTTTGGGGAATCCTGACAAACAGTAAGGACCCAGTGCCTCTGTCCACAAACCCCGACATGAGACCACCTCCCTGGGGGGGGGGGGGAGCGGAGAGAATTCCTGGGGGTCTTAGCCTCCTCCCATGCTAAGCTCACTGCATCTTCCCATCCTGTGTACGAGTGGCCAACGCAAACTTGGAGGCTGGCTTGTGGTCTCCGCTGAACTCGTGTTATCTTCGTGCGGAGAGCTGTGACCGGGCACATGTTTGCTTCTCCTTTCTGACATTGCAGAAGAGCCGTCCATCCCCGTCACGGCTGTGGCCTGCATTCTCTGCTATACGTCCTATACATGCTATAGGTTCTTCACACGCTATATGTTCAAAAGCATAACAGATGCTCTTTAAGTGCTTTATGCTATACTAATTCTATGCAGCTTTTGGAATGTAACATAGGTCCAATATTGATCAGAATATGATTTGTTCTCTGCGTCATTTGCAAGTTAAATATATTAAAGTACTACAAGAGAGGGAGAGCGGGAGAGAGAGCAAGAGAGAGAGCCAGAGAGAGGGAGAGCGAGCGAGAGAGCGAGCGAGAGAGTGAGAGAGCATCCTGACACGCATCAGTCTTCACACATTACAACACACTTTTTTTTTTTACACAATTTCACCTCCGCTAAGTGTGTGTTCTCAGCGCTCGCTTTGGGCCTGCCTTGCGTCTCGATGACCTCAGTTCTGCAGTGTTTCGCCCACGCCGCTGACGAGCGGTCGTGGCGGCACAGCGAGCGAGCATAAAAACGTAGCCCCGGGCGTACGAAAACGCGGGCGCAGGCGGGACTGGGACAGGGCCCAGGTCGCAGCACCCCTGGGTGCTGCGGCAGCGGTTGAGACTCGCCCACCAGGGATTCCTCACATTCCTGGAGCGGCCTAATGCCGCACAGGGGTAGCTTAAAATGCACATGATTCCTAACACACCCACTCACAGGACGTTGTAGCCAGGCACCATTGTACGCACGAGATTACTTTGGGTGGTGCAGCTCACTGCATCAAAGAGCGTCCAGCCCCGAGCACTGTTGACGGGGTTGTGATCCCGATGGGGGACTGTAACGCGGTACACTACACGCTAAAGACCCCTACTCTCGCTTCATAACCCCCCACCCCCCTGCTGAGTAACAGGTCTGCAGGTTCGAATCCCACCGGACCTCAGTTCGGTATGCAGCCACTGTGAGTTGACAGCACCACGGCTGGGCTCGCTGTGTGAGACCCTGGACCCCTCTGCTTCTATTAATAACACACACACACACACACACACACACACACACACACACACACACACACACACACACACACACACACACACACACACACACACACACACACACACACACACACACACACACACACACACACACACACACACACACACAGAAACCTGATGCAGGGCTCCCTGGGTGGTGAGGGCGGGCGAGAGACATGGAGGGAGAGAGAGAGAGAGAGAGGGGAAAGACTCAACAGGGGGGAGTGAGCGAGGAGGGGGAGATAGGGCTCTCCTGGGGGTCCAGTTAGAGTAGATTGAGGTGTGTGTGCGTGAGCGTGTGTGTGCGTGTGCGTGGCATAGGGTCAAACAGCACAGGTTTTAGGTTTCCTTTTCTAACACACACACACACACACACACACACACACACACACACACACACACACACACACACACACACACACACACACACACACACACACACACACACACACACACACACACACACAAAATTATGGAAGTTCCATGGGTAAGGAACCCAGCGATGCCAAGATCCCACATAACCACCACCAACTCGTTCACGCGAAAACAGACCTTTCCAAAACAGCCAAACCACCATGATACGAACAGGAATCCCCCTGGCCCGGTGAGTAGACACCGGGCCGGCCACATCCCCTGGCCGGACCCTTCCTGAGGGGAACCCGGAGGGGGGGGGGGGGGGGAAACAGGGAAAACCCACCGACTGCTGTGGAGTCCAACCGACAAAGATTTCCCCCAGCAGCACTAATCTAGGTCCCACAATGCACCCGGGCCGATCTCCGCTGACTCCAGAGCTGAGCGGGGCTAACGACTGAAGCTAACGATGGAGCCTCTAATCCAGGGGATTGGTTTACAGACTCCGACTGAGGAGCCAATCACTGCACACTAATCCTTCTCCAAACACACACACACACTTTCTGGTTCTCCCACAATGACATGAAGATACACACAAGTCACTGTTTGTCGCTCACACACACACTTTTTATGTCACAAACACACGCAGTTTCGGTGTCACACACACACACACACACACACACACACACACACACACACCGTCGCCCCCCCGACCTCGCCTCCCGGGTGAGGCTCTCTGATTGGCCGGCTGAGAGGCGGTGGTACCGACCAAGAGACGAGGGCAACGTGATGAGAGTGATGCTGTAACGTCACGTGACCAAGAGACACAAGAGGGTCAGGACTAAGATGAGACCAAGATGGAGGAGGGGAAGCAAGAGGTCTGCTTGGGAAGGGGGGGGGGGGGGATCAGAGAGGAAGGGGGCCGGGTTGGGGAGGGGACAAAGAAAGTGCCGGATGATAACAGATGAGGTCAAGATGTCCGCCCCAAGCATCCTGCTCCTTTCTCCAGTCAACGCTGAGACAGTCACACACACACACACACACACACACACACACACACACACACACACACACACACACACACACACACACACACACACACACACACACACACACACACACACACACACACACCTTTACTGAAACCATATGGTGAGATATCAGAGACAGGGTCTTTCAATCAGTTGGTGTGCGTCAGTTTGCGTGTGTGTCCGTTTGCATGCATGTGTCAATTTTGCATGCCTGTGTGTGTGGCAACAGAGGGGCAGGATGGGGGGGGGGGTGATGGTAGAACCATTAGTTTCCGTTCCCGTTTCGTTTTTGCAAATGCCTGTCAACTGTACATAATGTATTCCACTGATACCATGACATCATGCATCCATATGTGCATACTTCTCTCTCACACACAAACACACACACACACAATGAATGATTACAGAGTAACTTAACACTACAGTATCCCTCACAGAGAGAAAAGACCCCCCCCCACACACACACACACACACACACACACGTCGCCATACTGTCCTGTCCATCCATACCGTGATGTCACACGGCTCGCGTTCGCTGCATCAATCAGCGACTCGCTGCAGTGACCCACTCACACCAGAGGTTTCGCTGTTGCTCATGGAACCCCGATTTTAACACACAACGGCTCCTAAGTCACAGCTTCTGTTTACATACAATATGTAGCTCAACAACATCCCTCTCTTCTCTGAGCAGGTTTACATGCTATTTGCCAGTAACATTTGAAAGGTGACCCGGCGGTGCTAACGCCGCGGACAATGGCAGCCATTCATGTCAGAAGCCCTCCGCCCCCCCCCCCCCCCCCCCCCCCCCCCCCCCCCGGCCGCTTGGAACAGACGTGCTAATTCTCTCGGACACCTTTCAACTGCACGACAAGTAGAGGGTTTGGAAAGCAGTCCGTGCTGAGCGTAGAGGCCCGTGTTGGACTGACTGCGGATATCCTATTCATTCTGTGTCTCCATAATTATGCAAAAAAAAAAAGAATCACATTACAAAATAAAAATAAACTTTAATGATGTCACATTAACGAAAATAGTCAATTGTGAAATTACGGCATGTTATGAAATAAAAAATCAAAAAAAACAACTTTGTTGCACTATGATTGAAATCCCTTGTGCGTGCATGCGCGTGCATGTGCGGATATCCACACAGAAGACGTAGAGACGAAAGCAGAAAGAGGGAGGGGTCGCATCCTGGGGTTAGTGACAACACACACACACACACACACACACACACACACACACACACACACACACACACACACACACACACACACACACACACACACACACACACACACACACACGCGCGCTTTAATCCTCTGTAACTTTCTTTATTCACGCCTATAGCCTCTTAATCTCAGCTCGAAAGTCACAAGGATTTCCAAAAATTCCCAAACAACCTGGACTACAGATGTAACGTCCCAGGGCACGCGTGGCTGGGTGCAACAACAGCAACATCACGTGTCAGATGCACGCTGCGTTAAGAATCGCGTGCATCTACTGGCCATTGTAAACTTTTGACAGAAAGAATCTGATCACGGGTTTGCAGAAACCCAGATTCTATCACACGACCGCAACACATGATCGGTGCGATCAAGTGTCACACAAAGAGTAAACGAATGAAACAATAAGACTGGAGATAAGTCTTATCACGGCCAGCCGAGGGCGGAGCGGTGATGAATGGCTTCATGAATATCAATCTGACGGCAGGGCCGAGAGTGACCGTCCACAGACACTCTGCTGTGTAAACACCGCCCGGCCTGGCCCAGGGCGGGGGGGCGCTTAACACACAATAGTGAGAGCCACACACGAGCTTTGATAACACAAGAGCTTTGATAACACTCGATCTTTAATTCACTTAGCAGCACAACACCAAACTCTGGCCCTGCAGCGAATGCGGTAATAGATACAGGGGAACTGATCAATAATTAAAGGTGTGTGTGTGTGTGTGTGTGTGTGTGTGTGTGTGTGTGTGTGTGTGTGTGTGTGTGTGTGTGTGTGTGTGTGTGTGTGTGTGTGTGTGTGTTCCCTGATTGACAGTGCTCAGGGTTAGAAAGTAGAACTAAAAGTTCATGTGTATGAACAGAGCTGCTGTCATTATCGGGCAGAGGCGACCACTCTGGAGAAGTGATGTTTTGTTGGAACAAGGCCGGTTTGAAACCCAAACACCGGGTAGATCAGTGGACAGAGAGACAGAGAAACACGGTGTGAGAATGACAGGGAGGGAGAGAGGAGAGGAGAGGAGAGGAGAGAGAGAGAGAGAGAGAGAGAGAGAGAGAGACAGACAGACAGACAGACAGACAGACAGACAGGGAGAGGGAGAGAGGGACAGGGAGAGAGAGAGAGGGACAGGGAGAGAGAGAGAGAGGGACAGGGAGAGAGGGACAGGGAGAGAGAGAGAGAGAGAGAGAGAGAGAGAGAGAGAGAGAGAGAGAGAGAGAGAGGGAGAGAGAGGGACAGGGAGAGAGAGGGACAGGGAGAGAGAGGGACAGGGAGAGAGAGGGACAGGGAGAGAGAGGGACAGGGAGAGAGGACTCTGCGTTGAGGAGTAGAAGTCACGCCAGTCTACTCACCGACTGGAGGAACAGTAAGGTCCTCACGTAAGCCCGCTCCGTGTTGAGAATCTCGTTTAAAACGCACAGCCGGAGCCGCTGCTGCCGGTCCGACTCCTTGCTGCTGGCGTGGAAGCCGTTCTCTACGTGCACGTCCTCCTCCTCCATGGTAGTCCCTCTCGAACACCTCTCTCAGGGGGTCAGAGTGTCCACACGCTCCCGAAGCGACAGGCTCCTTAGTCCATGCTGCAGCGGTAACTTTGTGGAGCCTCCAAACGGCTGGACATGCGCACTGCGTCACGCAAAACCCTCCTCGGGACCCGAACTTTAGAGTCCGAACATAACACAACACGCGCTGACCCCGTGGGTCCGAGTCACAACCTCCCGCAGAGCTGAGACGCCGCGCGACGCCTGGAGATCAGTGGAGAAACGAGGGAGACTGCTCACGTGCCCTCTCCGAGAGAAGCAGGGTGACTGAGGCAGGGCGAGATGTGTCTGGATACACGCGCTGAGGGAAGTGTGAAGTAGTCTGACGCACGCGCTGCGAGCGGCCGCCGCGGTGCAGGCTGCAGGGTCTAGTGAAGCTCTCTGCTGCTCGGATCTGAGCGCTGGGGACGGGGAGGCGTGCATCTGCTGCCGCTCGCACCCGGGGCTGCGTGACGTCAGGGACCGTCTGCAAGGTGCACGACGAAACGCGAACGTCGAACGCGTGCGTCGCTCTTCTCAAAGTTCGCAGGAAGGAGTTTAGAATGAACGACTAGTCTGGAATTCAAATGAATGTAGACGAAATAAAAACGAAACAGAAAACACTGTAGAATGATATTGATTCAAGGAACATTATCTTCTGTTTAATAAAATAATTCTGTTTTCATTTTTATTATTTCCCCCCCTTAATAGCAAACTGTCGCAAAAGGATAGAAGAATATGTTTTTAATATTCTTTCTACTGTCCATAAAGTAGGCCTACATGGTTCTGCGCGCTTTCATACTCGACCCCAGCCTGGATCTGGCTCCTGGCGCCCCCTGGCGGATTAATCTTGTACCTTCATGAAGAATACAGCTGCAATTAAACACAACCTACATCGCCAAGTAGGCCTACTATAGGGAGGTTGCAAGACGTGACCTTGTCCCAAATCGACAACGATTCAAACGCGTTTACCTTTTAAATAGGCTTCATCTCATAGATTATCTAGGCGTATCGGTTACCATAACACCGTCTAATGCTAAATCGGTTCGCACGGCGAATGCCAGGTCATATGGAAATTCCTGTTCAACGGTCTCTGTAAAAGTCAGTTTCACACGTGTGCAGAAGGCCCACCTAGACATCGAGGCACAGCTTGAATGTGAATGACTTCACGTCCGAGAACCGAGAACGAGCGCCTCCTAGATGTAGTCAAAATGTGCATCCTGTTTTGTCCCAGGGCCAACCCGTCGCACAGCAGCGACTAACGACAACCACCCCACCTGTCTGCGGTTTACAGTTGTTCATCGTACCCGGAGATCCTACTTTCACATGGCTGTGCTGAGCAAACTTAATATCTGCAGAAAAACAACATGTTGCTCGTGACAGGTCTGCGCTCTACACAACACAAGCCTGACTGCAGTACACCATAAATAAGTCAAATATCGAGATGGATTAAAAGATATTTATGAGTTTTTAATTAATGCATTCATGGTACATTCAATGACCATTTAAAATCTCCTACGCACTTTTACATTCATTCCTTTTTTTCTTGCAATTTCAAATCAGGAATGCGACCCCCAGAATGCACCTTCATGTATTTACACGTTTGACCCCATTGCTGTACACACGCACGGGTCAAACCATCACGGTAGGATCATACAACGCACGATGGACCCGATTGACTGCAGTTTCTTTGAAGCATATTTAATGGACTCTTTCAGAAACAAAATAAAGGCATGTGCTCACAGCACTAAAGTCATCATAAAAAGGTGATTTTTGCAGGGTTAATTCAACACGATTAAAAATTCCATCTGTTCTTCATTTATACTCGACAAGATAATACAACTCTTCAGCAGGGATTAACTCTCAACAATGTGTACAAGTAGAGGCTACAAAAGACTCGGAAGAGAACCAAGGACATAGAAAGTAAATGGAAAAAATGTGCTCAGTGCATTAAGACAATAAAAGAAAAACAAAGCCAAACTAAAAGCAGGCTGCTGCCGTCCGGTGTGATAAATAGATTGACATTGTTCCCGGCCAATGGGGAGAGAGCAGCGTCCCGGGCCCACCCACTGTGAGTAAACATCACGTCGGTGTGTACGAGATGAACGCACAGAGAGCTCACACCTGCTGCCATCGAAGTAAGCTCAGACGGAGAGTGAAGTCAGCTCAGACGGAGAGTGAAGTCAGCTCAGAAGGAGAGTGAAGTCAGCTCAGACGGAGAGTGAAGTCAGCTCAGATGGAGAGTGAGGTCAGCTCAGAAGGAGAGTGAAGTCAGCTCAGACGGAGAGTGAAGTCAGCTCAGATGGAGAGTGAGGTCAGCTCAGACAGAGAGTGAAGTCAGCTCAGACGGAGAGTGAAGTCAGCTCAGATGGAGAGTGAGGTCAGCTCAGACGGAGAGTGAAGTCAGCTCAGACGGAGAGTGAAGTCAGCTCAGACGGAGAGTGAAGTCAGCTCAGACGGAGAGTGAAGTCAGCTCAGATGGAGAGTGAGGTCAGCTCAGATGGAGAGTGACGTCAGCTCAGACGGAGAGTGAAGTCAGCTCAGATGAAGACAGATGTTCTGAACCCAGTGTGTGCGTTGTTGGGGTCCAATAGTGTTTTGGGGGTGGGGGGGGGGGCTGGAATTCCACCCTTTCTCCCTACAATGACATCAAGCTTATTTCCATATCGGTTCAGTTGGGTCAGAGGTCGCGGTGTGCGCACATGATTCTGGAGAGCGGAGTGGACGTGATTGGGCGGGCAACGGGGCCGTGGCAACGGGCCTTCGTGCACAGATGAGCGCACGCACTCGTACACGCATTGACACGCAGACGCGCTTGCATGCACGTACGAGCATCGTGCGCACACGCATGCGTGGAGGCATTCAGAGGGCCACGCACAAGGTGGGCAGCAGAATGACGAGGAGCGTTTGGTTTTTCCGTTTCACGCGCTGTGTGGAGTTCAAGTTAAAATGGCAGTCAATGTCACGGTGATTCCCCTCTGCATATCATTAAAGGAAGACTTTGGAGACAAGCCGCTTTGCATCTCTACGTGTGTCTGTGTGTGTGTGTGTGTGTGTGTGTGTGTGTGTGTACTGTATTTGTGGTGTTTGTGTGTGCTGTATGTGTGCGTGTGCTGTATGTGTACTGTGTGTGTTTGTGTGTGGACGCACACGTGCATGCGTGTGTGTAAATATATACACATACAAACATGAGACAACGTAGACGGTGGACTTTGGGTCGCAGGTGTCACTTGGAGTCTCTCTGTGGATGGACAGACGACGTAGCTTCCAGAAGGTTCCGAGCGGGGGGTCAGCGTTCCCGACGGCGCTCCGGACCCGACTCACAAACCGAACGGGGGGAAAACCGCCCTTATCTTAGTGTCTCCGTGGACAACGCACGGGCAGGGGGAGGAGTTATTCTGTTAAAGTTCGGAGAGAAGAAGAGAGTTCTGCAGCCATGGATCTAAACAGCGAGGAGCCAGTCACTTCTGGAAACAGTCCCGGCTAGCGGCCGGTCCAGTGTCCGTGGCGCTAGGCGCGGCTAGCCCGGCATCAGCTAGCCCGGCGCTAGGCTAACCCGGTGCTAGGCTAGCCCGGTACCAGCTAGCCCGGAGCGCGGCTGCGGCGGCGGTCGGCCAGCATGCTGCACCTCGCAGTTTTGACACTTTTGCTCTTGAAGTCGACTGGCAGACAGTGTTGAGATATATGTATACATATATATTTATAGATGTGTGTTTCGGTGTGTGTGTGTGTGTGTGTGTGAGTGTGTTAATATAAATAAAAAATCAGTACAGTATAAATATAGAGATTTTGTGTCCGTGTGTGTGTTTATGCGTTTTCTGTGTGTTTATGTGTGTGTGTGCGTGTGTGACCTATGTGTGTGTGCGTATGTTCTTGCATGCCCTGTACGGGCCAGTGTTTCGATACGGGGTGGGGGGCGGGGGGGGTGGGGGGCGGAGGTCAGGGGTCAGGTCAGAGGTGGGGCCGGCCCTCCCCCACCTGGTGGAACAGGGAGGTGTAGAACTCGGGCTCCAGCTGCTTGTTGCGGTAGCGCTGGACCATCTCTGTGATCTTCTGCTTGCGACGCACGTGGGGCGGGTTGTACAGGTCGCTCTCCAGGCGCTTGCGCCGGCACACGTTGATGACCGTCTGACGCACCAGGAAGCCTGGGGGGGGAGGGGGGGGGAGAGTCAGTCACTGGACCAGAGGGAGAGGGGGCGGGACTTCCTGTTGAGAAATCCTGAGCTACTTTACTTCCTCTGCACGTTATTTACTTTTATTGTCACAAAGTAAAATTTGTTTTGATTCTCACATTTTTGTATCCATTATTTTTATGTTGACAATGCTGACATTGTTATTTTATTTTATTAAATATAGGGAGAGAGTGGAGGAGAAAGAGAGAAGATACATGGAAATAGAGTCTGGAACCGTCGGTAAGGAGAGGACTAGGAGGAGGAGAGGAGGAGGAAGAGGAAGAGGAAGAGGAGGAGGAGGAGGAGAGGACTAGGAGGAGAGGAGTGGGAGGAGGAAGAGGAGGAGGAAGAGGAAGAGGAGGAGGAGAGGACCAGGAGGAGGAGAGGACTAGGAGGAGGAGAGGAGGGGGAGGAGGAAGAGGAAGAGGAGGAGGAGGAGGAGAGGACTAGGAGGAGGAGAGGAGTGGGAGGAGGAAGAGGAGGAGGAGGAAGAGGAAGAGGAGGAGAGGACCAGGAGGAGGAGAGGACTAGGAGGAGGAGAGGAGGGGGAGGAGGAAGAGGAAGAGGAGGAGGAGAGGACCAGGAGGAGGAGAGGACTAGGAGGAGGAGAGGAGGGGGAGGAGGAAGAGGAAGAGGAGGAGGAGAGGACCAGGAGGAGGAGAGGACTAGGAGGAGGAGAGGAGGGGGAGGAGGAAGAGGAAGAGGAGGAGAGGACTAGGAAGAGGAGAGGAGTGGGAGGAGGAAGAGGAGGAGGAAGAGGAAGAGGAGGAGAGGACTAGGAGGAGGAGAGGAGGAGGAAGAGGAAGAGGAAGAGGAGGAGGAGGAGGAGAGGACTAGGAGGAGGAGAGGAGTGGGAGGAGGAAGAGGAGGAGGAAGAGGAAGAGGAGGAGGAGAGGACCAGGAGGAGGAGAGGACTAGGAGGAGGAGAGGAGGGGGAGGAGGAAGAGGAAGAGGAGGAGGAGGAGGAGAGGACTAGGAGGAGGAGAGGAGGGGGAGGAGGAAGAGGAGGAGGAAGAGGAGGAGAAGGAGGAGGAGGAGGAGGAGGAGGAGAGGACTAGGAGGAGGAGAGGACTAGGAGGAGGAGGAAGAGGAGGAGGGGGAGAGGACTAGGAGGGGGAGGAGGAGAGGAGGAAGAGAGGACCAGGAGGAGGAAGAGGAGGGAGAGGAGGAGGAGGAGGAGGAGGAGGAGGAGAGGAGGAAGAGGATGAGGAAGAGGAGGAGCAGGAGGAGGAGGAGGAGAGGACTAGGAGGAGGAAGAGGAGGAGGGAGAGGAGGAGGAGGAGGGTTACCCAGGGCTCTGCGGCTGACCACCATGCCGTCCACCAGGGGGATGACCATGCTGAACTTGCCCACGGCGCCGTGAAGACGCATGCGGAACAGACCGGTCTTCAGCGGGTGGATGAAGATCAGCGGGACGTCCTTCTCCAGCAGCCCTGACCTGGGGGAGCAGAGGAGGAGCAGGGGGTGAGGAGGGGGTGAGGAGGTGGGGTGAGGAGGTGGAGGGGGAGAGCCACCATGCTGACTCTATTTGAAACGTGCCACTGGTAGTTCATTAGGGCTGGGTAAGAAAATCGATTTCATCGATTTTGGATCGATTTCATTTACATTATGCATAATCGATCCATAGGGCATTAGCTCGTTTTATATTTTTGATACCATTATTAATATTTTTGCACTTTAATAAACACTGCCTTAATGCAATGTGCAGTGATGGAATGTTGTAGTTCAAGTTCACTTTCAATTCCTTAATGATTTCAAAATTGCACTTTTGAGACTTGAGAGTTTTGTTTAGTACTCAAGTTTAAACCGTCCGATTTACAACTATGCACTTAAAACCTGTTGTTTAAGATGAAGAGAAAAAATAAAGTATAGTATTATTTTGTAACACAGTTTTCATTATTTAAGAGCAGATTGAATCGAATCGAATAGTGATTAATCGATTCAGAACCTTGAATCGAAATAGATTCAGGAAATCGGCCACGATACCCAGCCATATAGTTCAATGGGCTGAACCTTGCAGGCAGGCAGCCAGCGAAAAGGCTTCATCTAAATAATTTGGATATCTCTCAATCTATTAGCTAATAGTGAGACTGCCAAGTAGGAGTGCATTGAAACAAAGAAAGAAATGTTCCGACATCCTTCGCTATTTCCAAGTTTATCTGTGGTATTTGGATTTGATTGTGGGGAAGATCTGTGTTGACCACGTTAACCTCTGACTGCCACCTCAGTCCCACAACACAGGTCGTCTATCAGAGCCTGGGCATACTGCTATAGACCGTATTGCTGCACAGTGCCCCCTGTGGGTGGGTAGGGGTTATTGCATGGTGACAACAGAGGGCAGGGGGGGTGGCTGTAGCGTGCTGAGGTCCCTACCTGCAGGACGTGCTGCTGCTGACGTTGGCCTCCAGGCCTGTGCTGGTCTCCGCCAGAAGATCGGAGAGAGGGAAATTCTCTGAAACAACAAACAGAACGAAATGTAGAATCCACATTTTCAGGTTCCTAACATCTCCTCGGCGCGTTGGCGTCGACCCACCGGGGGCTGCTGTGTACCTAGGAAAATATGAAACCCTTCACAACCGCCGCTGCCGAGCTAGAGGCAAGTGTGTGTGTGTGAGTGTGAGTGTGTGTGTGCGTGTGCATGCGTACGCATCTGCTTGTGTGCGTGCATTTGCATAATGCAATTCGTGTGTTTGTATAGCGTGGTTGTGCATGCATCTTTGTGTGTGTATATGGTGTGTGTATGTGTGCGTGCATGGGTGTGGTTTGTGTGCATCCACGTCTGTCTGTACTTGTGTGTGCACGTACATTTGCATGTTTGTGTACGTGCCTGTGTGTGTGTGCCTGTCTGTGTATGTCTGTGCATGCATCTGCGCGTGTATGCATGCGTATCTGTGTACGTGCATGTGTGTGTGTGTGCGTGCGTGCGTGTTTACCGATGTCGTCGAAGCGCTCCACCCAGACCACAAACACCTTGGTCTCAGGCCCCAGCAGAGGGAAGGACTTCCCCGTGGACGACCGCTTGGTCTTCACCAGAGGACTCAGCTGCACACACAGGGAGAAGCGAGAGATGTGAGGAGACTCCCGTGACCCACACTTCTTACAAAGCTGTGCATGTGCTTCCACACAGAGAGACACGTTAAAGGAAACTCCTGTGACCCACACCGCTCACAACGGTGTGCATCTGCTCCCACACACACCTCGTTTAACTCAACATCTGCTGATAGTGAGTCAATGACCCAGTGTACTGACGCGCAGCGCAGCGCACGGGCAGTTTAAGCTTCGGATTATGAATCATGAGGTCATTGACTGCTCGTCTCTGTAGAGAATAGACCTAGCTGTTAGCTACGTACCTTCTTGACTGACCCAAGGTTGTCAGAGTGGTTGGTAGAGCCTTTAGCAGTTAACCGCTAGCTGTTATCCGTTAGCCGTGAGCTACGTACCTTCTTGACTGACTCCAGGTTGTCAGAGTGGTTGGTAGAGCCTTTAGCAGTTAGCAGTTATCCGTTAGCCGTGAGCTACGTACCTTCTTGGCCGACTCCAGGTTGTCCGAGTGGTTGGGGAACAGCTCCAGCGTGAGGTTGGGCTGCTTCAGGATGGTGGGCATGAGGTCGGAGGTGGAGTCCGCCTCCACGGTGGAGTCACTGTGGACCGACGAGTCCTCTGGGGGCAGAAAGAGAGCCTCCGTCAGGGGGTCACTCACGGCGCGTTCACGTCGCTGGGAATTATGGGGAAAACATTTTCGCCACGTCGGAAAGTTCTCGTGAACGACACCTCATGACCCTCTTATGACTCTACCTCCGGTTTTTATCGGATAAAAAAAAATCTGCTGTGAAGAACTTTTAGATCCCAAACGCAGTGCACGAGGACGGTCGCCGTCGGCGACACGCGTAAGCGTGAGCGTCATCACTGGCGAGGTGTCTCGTTATCGCCAGGACGGTGAACGCGCCTTAACCCTCACCCCTTCGGAGGGTCATGGGAGCGCACAGATGGTCACTTTATAGATACTTCCATTTGGAGCAATATGGTTATTTTATGAAGGTTTTCATGTTTATATGATTAATCTCTTTTTATTTTTATATAATTCATGCGTTTATTCCTGACTGTATACAGGCATTTTTATGCTTAAATTGTATTTTCTATTCACGATTTTCAGTATAATTATTACGTCAAGCAGATTTATTACAACCTCGGGATTAATTAAGTACTCTGAATCCGGGTTTGATCCCTGCCTTCCTGCCTTCATCCCTGAGCAAGGTGCCCTAATCCCTACGTTTGCATGAATGATAGCATCTTAATCCGCTTTCAATTCAAGTCACCCCAGACTCAAGTCGCTTCGTATCGATGGTTCCGCTGAATGCCCAGAGTGCAGTGATGTGACCTGGTGTTCCCAACTGACCCGAGTTCTCCGTCAGCGAGGGCACCACGAAGGCGATCTCCGTCAGGGCGTCGGCGTAGTACAGCACCTTCCTCTCTCCGTTGAACATGGAGCCGCCCGTCTCCTCCGGACTGGCTGCGTCTTCTACCGAGGTCAGAGGTCAGAGGTCAATCACACCACACTTGCTGCGTGGAATTAGTGTTAACACTGACGGGGGTGGAGGGTGGAGAACCCTCCTGTACATGAATCCTGACGGGGTGTAGACGAGGCTGTGCTCTTTAGCAGTGGTTCTCAAATGGGGGTACTCGTACCCCTAGTCGTACTTTGGAGTACTGCAGGGTTTTCACCCTGAGCAGGTTTCAATACTGAAAGCTAGACAGTAGATAAACGAAAAAGTGGTTGAAATAAAAAATCAAAAAAAATCGAGAAAGGAGAATCCGGGAAAACAAGGCGCATCCGGAAGGATGTTTCCGGAAGAATATATTTGGGTGGGATTCACCACTACATGCTCGGCGTAGTTCTTGTTTTGTGGGGAGAAATTAGCCAACAGTTGCATATCATGTTTCGTTCATTGTCACTGTCAAATAGAGCGCAAATATATCATAGATGTTCTGCAAATTATAATATAATTTATCATTATTATTAAATCACAAAATGCTTTGCGCCGGTGAAAGGGGGTACCCAGATGAAGAGATATCTTAGAGGGGGTACACAGGTGGAGGAGGTTTGAGAACCCCCGCTCTACGGGAGCGCGCCCCCGCAGCCCCGCCCTGCCCTTGGCTCACCCTGTGGCGGGCTGGGGGGGCCGTCCGAGCAGCAGTTCAGAGACCAGCTGGTGTCCAGGTGGCCGGTCCAGCCCGGGTGGCGCCCCACCTCCACGGCCCAGCCCAGGGACAGCAGGAACTCCAGGAACTGGGGCTGCACGCTGCCCGCCGACTCCACGTTCCTCAGGATCTGTGAGGCACAGGCAGGGGTGAGACACCGTCGGGGTGAGACATAGGCAGGGGTGAGACACCGTCGGGGTGAGACACAGGCAGGGGTGAGACACCGTGGGGGTGAGACAGGTGCCGTTGTGAGACAACGTGGGGGTGAGACACGCGCCGGGATGAGACATAGTCAGGGGTGAGACACGCGCCGGGGTGAGACACGCGCCGGGGTGAGACACGCGCCGGGGAGAGACATAGGCAGGGGTGAGACACATGCGGAGGTGAGACACGTTCAGGAGAAGAAACTCTCACACATTGCTTGTGCATAAGGAGTAGTTGTACACACTGATATATAACATTTAACATTACATTATAACATTTATTTTAATTAGTGATTATATTGTATTCGACATTGAGACGTGTATTTTATTTTATTTGGTCGGGGAAACAGATATGCCCATGATAATTATATTGCAATTATTATATATTTTAAGTGCTGTTGATTTTTACAGTTTTTTGACATCCCATGACATCACCAGACGACATCACGGGTTGTGACATCCCCAGACGATGTCACGGGTGTGACATCAACACACAACGTCACGGGTGTGACATCCCCAGACGATGTCACGGGTGTGACATCAACACACGACGGCACGGGGGCGACGTCGTTCCCTCACCTCGTGGCTGCTCTTCTGGCCCGCCCGCACGTAGAACACGAAGACCGTGTCGAAGGGTCGGCACGGCAACAGGTCCAGGTAGCTGATGTCGTCGAAGAAGCCCGGCATGGAGGACTCCAGGCCGATCAGGTGGGGCGGCAGGCGGCTGTTGTTGGGCTCCTGGTTCAGGGAAACGCGGAGGGTCAACGAGCGGTTTAGACACGGTGGCAGGAGACGGAAGGTAGTTCCGAACGCACGAGCCGCATTCAAAATCGACGAAAACGCTAAAGTGAATACGCACGACAAATCAATTTAGAAATGCTGTGAAATGTACTTCACATCAGAATCAGAATCTCTTCATTGTCATTGCACAAAGTGCACCTGAATTGGGGTAGAGGCTCTCAAAATAAGTGCTTAAAAAAAAAATTAAAAAAAAAAAGCACTTATTTTTTTTTTTTAACTAGATATAGAACGTTAAAGAACTCAAACAAATATGTATATTTTAAAATGTCAACCAATTTTAATGGTCAGATTGGTATGATAATGCAATAATTTATAATTCTGCATTATTTAGAGAAATAACAGCTCTGGGGTAGAAAATGTTTGTTTTTGATCTGATTGACCTGTAGCGCCTCCCAGAGGGCAACATAAGTGGTGACGTACAGTAGTGTAGTAGTGATGCTATGCTAGAAGTTACCCTCCATTTCCATGTAGTGTGCTAACGGCTAACAGGACGCACACAGACATAATAAGTGTCAATCTTCTCGTCTGGTTATGTGTCAGACGGACAAAGAGACAAATCCCCCAAAAAGTATTTGGGGGATGTGAATTGAGTGTCAAACAGTTCAGTGTGTCTGTAAACGTACTGCTCCCACTACCACCACCTCCTTAGTCCCCTCCATGTGCTCAACCCTCCTCACATCACCACCCCCACCCCAGCTGATCTCCTGGTCCCCCCCCCCCTCGATTTTATTGTCAAACCATCACAAAACGAATATAATCGAGTCTTCGATTTTTTTCTAACTTTCTTTTTTATTAAATGTAAACAGCTGGATACATATCTGTACATTATTTTAGTTTTCACCATTTCGTGTATTTTTTTAAGGCGTTCTCTTAAGTTCTCTCAGTTACAAAGTATTTTTTGGGAGAGACGTGCTGAATAAATACATCATGTTTTCAAACTCGAAAATAATAATTTGAATATCCTGATTTCAATATTTACCAAAATAATCGTGATTATGATTTTTTCCCCATAATCGAGCCGCCCTACCTTGAGAGCCTCGAGGGACAGGAAGCCGAAGTGGGAGAGGAAGAGGCGGGCGGTCTGGAACTCCTGTGCGGGCGTGGGGGGCTTGCAGTCGGTGTGGGGGTCGGGGAAGGGCTTGGCCCGCCAGGCGTCCTCGCTGTTGCGCTCCACCGCCTGCTCGTACTCCACCTGCTTGCTCATCATGCTGCGCAGGCGCTCGTGCTGCAGCTCCAGCTGCCGGGGGGGGGGGGGGGGGGGAGCAAGGCATCATGGGAGCTCGTTAGAGGGGGCGGGCGAGGTTGGGAAAGGGGGAAGCTGATTGGATTACTGGGGAAGCCTTTAGAGGGGGACGTCGCCCGCTCGGCTGTGTTCCGATGTCATAGGTTGCGGTTAATGCTAAACCTTCGGGAACGTCGGACCTTTGACGACATCGGTGTGATTCGGAGAACGCAAATCACAGATGGACGACGTCAACGGTCCGACCTTCCTGTGATTGAGACTTTTCGGGAGTACCGAATTTTCGGAACTCCCGAAAATTCCGAATTTCGGGGAATCCGATTTTTTTTGCTCGGTCGTTTTCACAAACGTTCCGAATTTCATATCAAATCTCAGAACAAAGGCGAGCTGGACGTTTCCCCTCTAATGTTGTGGTTATCCCATAGTCCAGTAAGGTTAGGCGTCACCATCCCCCCCCTTACCCCATGTGTTGTAAACAGCCATCGAGGTTTATTGGTTACAGGGTTAGGTATGTTGGCACCAAACAATGTCTGGGGGTTAGCTTTATTTTCCATCATTTGTTTGTTAATCTCAACGAAAAACCGGAAAAATAATATTTTTGAAGAAAAGTTATCGACAATATATCAGTTTCTGGCAATGTTTTGGTGAAGGATGGTCTGTTTAGTGCCTTCTCAGATGTTACGTTGTGTGACAGATCCCACCACATTCCGCGCATTTTAATTCTTGGCAATGCAGAAAACGATGATGTTGTCTGATGTTGAATCACCACAGTCAGATTTTAAAACGTTAAATGTATTCCTAATCAAACGTTGAATGCTTGGTGCCAAAGAGGAATGAGGAGTAAGTTGTTACATGTTGTCATGAAGACCCGTTGTCAACGACACCCCAGCGGTTTCCAGAAGGATCTTCAAACTCACGTGTGGGTCATTACACTTGAATGTGTAGGTCGCCTCATCCTGCCAGCCCATACAACCCACCTGAACATATACATCACACAACCCCTTTACTGTCTGACCGCCATGTTGGAGCCACATCACAGAACCCCTTTACTGTCTGACCGCCATGTTGGAGCCATGAGGCCAGCCCATACAACCCAGCTGAACATATACATCACACAACCACTTTACTGTCTGAGCGCCATGTTGGGGCCACATCACAGAACCCCTTTACTGTCTGAGCGCCATGTTGGAGCCACATCACAGAGCCCCTTTACTGTCTGACCGCCATGATGGGGCCGTGGAGCCAGCCCATACAGCCCACCTGAACATATACATCACAGAAACCATTCACTACTTGGGCGGTAAGGGGGTACTACGGGTGAAAGGGGGTACAGTCGGTTCTATGGGGAACAGGAGATACTGGGGGGTATAGAGGGGTACTGGGAGGGTAAAGGGGGTACTAGGGAGAGAAGGAGATACTGGGGGGTACAGAGAGGTACTGGGAGGGTAAAGGGGGTACTAGGGGGAACAGGAGATACTGGGGGGTACAGAGAGGCACTGGGAGTGTAAATGGGGTACTAGGGAGAGAAGGAGATACTGGGCGGTACAGAGGGGGTACTGGGAGGGTAAAGGGGGTACTAGGGGCAACAGGGGGTACTGGGGGGTACAGAGGGGTACTAGGGGGTACTGGGGGATAAGGCGGGGGGCCGGTCCTCACCTCCTTGTTGACGATGTCGTCCAGGTCAGGGATGCTGACGTCGGCCTTGACCAGGGGGATCTTGTCCACCTCCTCGGGGAAGGGCCTCTGCTTCACGCTGTAGCGGACCCCCACGTCGTTGTTGGGAATCGGCCGTCCCTCAGGGACAAACATCTGCTGTACGGGGAGGGGAGGAGGGGAGGGGGGAGAGGAGAGGAGGGGAGAGGAGAGAGGAGGGGAAGGTTTTAAAGACAGCTGGTCAAAGCTCAGTTTGAAAGCTTCCTCAGAGATTTCAAATATTCCCTGAGTCAAGAGCTTAAAAGTAGCAATAAAATGTACGTTCCAGTCACAGCATACACAGAGTAGTATCTTCTTGAAACATTGATATCTATAAGGCATATATTCAGTGTGTGTGTGTGTGTGTGTGTGTGTGTGTGTGTGTGTGTGTGTGTGTGTGTGTGTGTGTGTGTGTGTGTGTGTGTGTGTGTGTCTATGGAAATACTAAATATGGATTCAACTTAAGGTCCTTCAAGATGGACCAGTGAAGAGAGTCATGAGAGGATGAAGAGAAGATTGGAGAGGAGAATGAAGAGAGCAGAGACCAGAGAGTAGAAGAGAGAAGAGACCAGAGAGGAGAGGAGAGGAGAGGAGAGGAGAGAGGAGAGGAGACCAGAGAGGAGAGGAGAGAGGAGACCAGGGAGAGGAAGAGAGAGGAGAAGAGAGAGGAGACCAGATAGGAGAAGAGAGAGGAGACCAGAGAGGAGAAGAGAGAGGAGACCAGAGAGGAGAGGAGAGAGGAGACCAGAGAGGAGAGGAGAGAGGAGACCGGAGAGGAGAGGAGACCAGAGAGGAGAGGAGAGAGGAGACCAGAGAGGAGAGGAGGGAGGAGACCAGAGAGGAGAGGAGAGAGGAGACCAGAGAGGAGAGGAGACCAGAGAGGAGAGGAGAGAGGAGACCAGAGAGGAGAGGAGGGAGGAGACCAGAGAGGAGAGGAGAGAGGAGACCAGAGAGGAGAGGAGAGAGGAGACCAGAGAGGAGAGGAGGGAGGAGACCAGAGCCTCTGGGTGCGGGTGTCTCACCCTCTGCGTGGCCCGGGCGGCCCTCGGCTGGTGGAAGAGCTGCATGGTCCAGGCGTGTCTCCCGGCCGTCCCCCGGATCAGGACCGTCACCGAGGGGCTGGGGTCTGGGGTCACAACACACACCTCAGTACACACACACATATCTGACTACACACAGACCTCACTACACACAGCGCTCACCACACACACACATCTCTGAATACATGCACTTCTCTGACTACACACACACATCTCTCAGGATTTGGAATAAGCCTAATTCATACACAGGACACTGCTATGGTCAGGACACCACCCACAAGCACCCATCTCCTCGTTCCCGGGAGGCGTGGGTGGAGGGGTGACGGGGTAAGTGTCTGGTGCCGGGCTGGCGGGGGATGGATGTGGCGGGGGGGGGGGTCCCTCCCAGACTCACTCTGCTCGTTGCCCAGGGGCTGCTCCAGCATGGCCAGGATGACCGAGTTGTCCAGGACGAAGTAGCGGAAGTTCCCGGCCCCAGTGGAGCTGAGGCGGGCGTAGCGGATCAGGGTGTCCTCGTTCAGCAGGCTGCAGGTGGAGGCCGGCCCGCTGGGCGACGGGAAGGCTCCCAGCACCTGCATGATGCTGCGGGTCGCCACGGCAACACGCACAGGTGGTACCCAGGACACAGGAGGGGGAGGGGAGTGGGTCAGTGAGCAGGGAAGACCCTTGGGAAGGCGAGTAGTAGGAGTAGTATGATGAAGACTATGATGAGGATTATGATGAAGACCATGGTGAGGACTATGATGAAGACCATGGTGAAGACTATGATGAAGACTATGATGAAGTCTATGATGAAGACCATGGTGAAGACTATGATGAGGACCATGGTGAAGACTATGATGAAGGCTATGATGAAGACTATGAAGACCATGGTGAGAACTATGATGAAGACTATGATGAAGACCATGGTGTGGATTATGATGAAGACTATGATGAGGATTATGGTGAAGACTATGATGAAGACCATGGTGAGGATTATTATGAAGACTATGGTGAGGATTATGATGAGGATTATGATGAGGACTATGATGAAGACTATGATTAGGATTATGACGAAGACTATAATAAGGATTATGATGAAGGCTATGATGAAGACTATGATGAGGATCCTGATGAAGGCTATGATGAAGACTGTGGCCCAGCCTCTGCTGGAGCCCAGGACTGTGACTGACCAGGAGAGGGTGGCCTCGGCGGCGTCCTTCACCCTCATGGAGGCGGGGTTGTGCTCCTTGTCCCCCTTGTGCCGGACCTCCTGCTCCTGCCGGGACTTGCTGCCTGAGATCCCCAACTCCACGATCTCCAGCACCTCCACCAGGCAGGCCTGCTCCACACGAGAAACAACGCTGCCTCAGCCCGGGGCCGCCATGTTGTACAACATTTACATTAACATTGAGGGCCTTCAGCAGACTACATTTATAGTACATTTGTACTATAAAATACATTTCAAGTACATTTGTCAGAAGAAGGAGAGACAACAATATCGCTGCCGGTACAGGAAGGACGTTCATAGTACCAAGTGCCAAGCACTAACAGTCGCTAGGTTAACCCATTCTCCGGATACAACAAAGGTAGCTGGGATAAAGGCCCAGTCACACCCTACGGTGGATACGGATAGGAACCCTTTCGTCCGGTCCCGGAGGTGTTTCGTCCGTCAGTGGGTCCGTCGCCTCTGAGCTTACGAATCCGGAGTGCTTCGGGAGAAACGGAGCACTACCAACGGAAATCGAAGCGGCAGTATAGTCAGAAGTCCAACCATTCGCGAAAATAGAGAGTAGTATAATATCTGATATGTATTATATGATATATTGTATTTAACGTTTTATACTTATATCATACTATACACCTGACCTTTTTATTTTATTGTTCACCTGCTCTGGCAATGAGTTGTAACTGGTCATTTAAAAATGCCGCAACATTTTGAGGAGAGAATCTGCGGGTTGGTGAGAAGTGTCACATAGTGTTGGCTCGTTCGGTTCGAATGACCGAGTCTTTAGGACGAACGAACTGAACCGGTTCGTCTCTCTCGTTCGTTTGGTCATCTCGTTCACCATTCGATTCACCGGAAACTCGACTGAACGAACGAACGAGTTTCCGGTAGCACTAACTCCACTAAGTCTGACTGACTCAGATGAGAACCGTGCAATGGGGTCCATTCCATGATGCGATTTACCGCATCATACCACAAACTCGACTGAACGAACGAACGAACGAACGATTCGCGAACGACTCCTCCTGGCGAACTGAATCACGCGAAATGAGTCACGGAAACGAATCATTGAATCCACCACTGTCAAATGCCACCAGTAGGCCTACACTTTTTGCGCCTTTTTTTTGCCGATTTCGGATGACACAAAGCAAAATCATCTCCTCTACAGATGCCATGTTTGCGATTGTCGATGCCGGTAATTTGTGACACGACTGTCACTGCCCTCTAGAGGATGTATTGCGTAACATCCGTGCGTACTTTAAGTGATAGGACGTACAACATACATACGCAAGAGGTCTGGTATAACATTCCATCAAACGGTGTGTGGCCATAGTGCCCTTTGTTCTTCAATCAAATGTAAAGATCGGTTTATGTTTTTATAGTACCTATACAACCACTTTAACGACGCAAAGCTTACAGCTACAGTAAACAGTGATGGCTCCCATCGACCTCAGCATCAGACTTTAAGCACGTTTTCTATGCTCAGAATCACAGACGCAGCCTCATAAATGCAAGTAACCGCCAAGAGACCCAATACCTCAGGCAGCTCTTTGACCCATATCTTTACTCAGGGCTTGAGGATAGGCCCACGAGGGACTGATGGAGGAACGGGGATCGGAGCCAGGTTCTGGTCTTCTGCTCTACCAGACCCAGGGAGCCCTACCTTCTCGTCCAGCATGTCGGGGTGCTCAGTGAGCCACACGCAGAGGAACTGGAAGGCGGCTACGATCATGGAGTGGAGGTCCCGGGACTGGAGCGGGGCTGGCCGGCTGCATTGGTACACGATGTAGAGACAGATGGCAAAGACCGCCCGCTTCCGGTCCGCCGAGTCCACTCCGGCCTTTACCTGGAGCCGGACACACAAGAGGAACGTCTGTTACATAGCCAGTAGTGGGTACTGATGAAGGAGGCCGTTGCTAATTTAGGACAAGCTAACTTTATTCAACCCACACGAGGGAAAGTATCTTGTTACAGGAGCTCAAGAGTCAAAAGTTGGGGAAAATTGAAAGTGATGAATAAAATTTGAAATACAATAAAATACAAATCTACGGAAGAGTCCACATGTGATTATTTTTTTGGAGTTCTGACTTTAATCTCTGAGTTTAAAGTCAGGAATCTGAGACTAAATTCAGAACCCAAAGAAAATGGCAATAATCCTCCGTATACATCACATACACCTTTCACTTTCACTTTCACAGACATAACCACGATGGATAATGTCACACAACATTGAGACATCCTGAACCCGGCATGATACCAGGAGTGTCCACTGGGGGGCGCCTCACCTTGGCCAGGCCGGCCAGCAGCTCCAGGGCGGCCAGTGAGATGCTCATGTCCTGATTCCACTGGGAGTTGAGTCTCTGGGTGACCAGGTGGATGCTGCGCACCAGCAGGCCAGCGGCCGTATCTGAAACACCTGAAGCATATCACACCCGAAATACCGGCCACCACACAGGGGAGGAGCAGAGGAGGAGCAGAGGAGGAGCAGAGGACAGGAGCATGAAGGACAACACCAAGGCTGGAGCACACAGGAGCAAGCATCACGCTGCTAACAGCCCAACCCCGCACACATGGCTGCTGTTAGCATCACATGGCTGCTGTTAGCATCACATTGCTGCTGTTAGCATCACACCGCTAACAGCCCAACCCCGCACACATGGCTAATGTTAGCATCTAACCGCTAACAGCCCAACCCCGCACACATGGCTGCTGTTAGCATCACATTGCTGCTGTTAGCATCACACCGCTAACATCCCAACCCCGCACACATGGCTGCTGTTAACATGCTCATGCATGCAACAGAGCTGATCTGTTGCATGTTAGCATTAGCCCTCATAAGCGTACATATACACGGGTGTATATGACATGGAACGAACACTGGAGCCTCCAGAATGTGTTTATGTATTGTGGGAGTTTAATACTTTAAAGTCAAATCAAATCTTTGACGAGCTGTAGCAAATTCTAATTTGTCAAATAGCAATTAGGAAAAAAGATGCATGCAAGTTTGAAACACCTGCGCTAAATCTCATGTGGGACCAGGACGTCCATATAAGGGTGGGCTTGAGGACATATTTGTTGAGTTGCGGCTTTTTGTATTAACATTTAAATTGAGCTTCCATCCAAAGTGACAGGCAATGTAACACGAATAATACTATGGTTTGTTAAAGTCACTCACAATGAGAACAGGTTTCATAAAAAAAACATAGGGCACTTCACTCAAAGTTCGCACACAAGACTGAGAAGACAAAAGACTGAGAAGATGAGGACAGAAACTTTAAAGTCTGAGACTTATGTCCGGCTTTAGAGCTTCACATCAGAAACTAAAGACACGGCATCACAGCAGAACCTCAGCGAGACCTACAGAGACATTTCACCCAGCGTTTCTTAACCCTCCAGATCACTTTGACCACGTTGGCTGAGGAGAACACGGTCATCATGTTAGTGCACATGTTGGTTAACATCGGACGGCCACGCCTCCCAGTAGACCCATGGCTGCTCCAAGCCCAGCTGACCCATGCAACAATGCAGCCCACATGGAAAGCTTACAGAAAGTCTGTTTGAGACGAGGAGAGGGGCTATGCTCCATCAGTTGGGCTGCCTTCTACAGGCGGAAGGGTGTATGTGTTGTCCAACGCCGAGACTTATGTTAGGAACTGAAGGTGTGTTGCAAAGCATTAATGCTGGTACTATTACATCTACACTCTCCTGTTTTTATACCGTCACGTCAAAGAGTGTCTCACCTACCTTCTTCTGTCTATATTCTAGAACATTATCATCTTTGTGTCCACTCCGACATTATATCGTGTGACACATGGTTTGTATGACCTAACCCTGACCAGTTGTAGAGTGCAAATTAAAGCGAGCTCCAGGAGTGATTTAAAGATCCAATTCATATTTAGCTCAGGAGTCAAACGACATGACGGCTGTGTCATTTATAATTTGGTTCCCGTTGCATCAGTGCGACTACTGTGGTAAAACACACGGCCCTCCGGAGACATAAGGTGTGTGCAGGACTCTGTGTTTTTTTTTAACATTTTAACATTTGCATTTAAACACTTTAATATTTAAATAAGTAAAAGTACTGCCCACTTTATAATTTATACTTTTTGTTCTGTTTTTCATTACTTTAGAATTTACTTAAGCATCTATTTTTGTTTTCCTTTACACTACCTTGTGTTTTTATAGTATAGTATTATATTCAGTGTCTTTCACTGCTGCTGAGCTGTAACCCACGAATTTCCCCTCCAGGAGGGGTTATAACGTTTTATCTTATCTAAAATAACACATTTACTCTGAGCGCCTAACTCCCATCCAGTCTCCCCGAGCAGGCGGCCACTTCCAGCCACCAGCCCGTTCCAACGCCCCCACGGACGTGGACGTACAGCCCCGGCAGGGGGGGGGACCTCCACGGCTGGCGGACGGCGCCTGCCTACCGTAGTCTCTCAGCAGGGCCTGGGACGGGCGCTCAGAATCGGGGCTGGTGGGCTCCACGCCGCCCCCGCTGTTGAAGCTGACGCCGCTGTTGGTGCGGCTGTGGCTCTGGTTCCTGGAGCCCGAGTGGCTGCCGTCGACGCTGCCCTGCGGACGCAAAGAGAGACGCACGGACCTTAGGTCGCGACAACCCTGGAAACGCGTGGGCCGACGCACAAACCTTTAGTCGCGACAACCCTGCACACCCAAGGGCCGACGCACAAACAAACCGACAACCTCGGTTCATGGACACTAATGCCGCGCTTCGAACCGGCGGTCGACTTCGGCCCAGCACGCCTCACCACTTTGGGCGGTGGGAACGCGAGGTGTGGTCATGAGTTAAGACTTGGAGCAGCAGGAGGTAGGAGGTACATCTCCTTTGGCCAGTGCGTGGCTTCATTTGTTGGGGGTGAGTCTCACCGTTTCATTCTGTGTGCCGATGGACTCCAGCAGCGCTGAATCCTGGACGATGTTCAGCATGGCACCTGAAATCGGGGACAAACTGACGTTAAAAAAGTTTAATTTGATTACTCTCTGTATGCATTACATTACACAGAGTAAGCCGTGTCGGTGGGAACTACATTACCCAGAATGAGCTGTGTGTTGGTGGGGAGGACTACATTACCCAGAATGAGCAGTGTGTTGGTGAAGACTACATTACCAAAAATGATCCGTGTGTCGGTGGGGACTACATTACCCAGAATGATCTCCGTGTTGGAGGGGACTACATTACCCAGAGTGATCTGTGTGTCGGTAGGGACTACATTACCCAGAATGACCTGTGTGTCGGTAGGGACTACATTACCCAGAATGACCTGTGTGTCGGTGGGGACTACATTACCCAGAATGAGCTGTGTGTTGGTAGGGTCGGTCTCCGTCTGCAGGGCTCCGATCAGGACATTGACCAGCCGTAGCCTCAATGACAGGAAGGAGACGGGCTGGTCGTGAGGAGAGCTCTCCTCCTCGCTGAACTTCCCCTCCAGCAGAACCTTCAACACAGAGCACTGTTGATGCTTTGTATCGTTTGACTTAGAACTAGCATACGTTATAAGGGCAGTATAGTACAGTAGTAGTATAGAAAAGTGGAGTCAAGTAATAGTACAGGAGTGGTAGTATAGTCAAGTATTAGTACAGGATAGTATTAATTTAGTATTGGCAATACAGTATATTATCTTGTATTAGTACAGTATTAGTAAAGTATTTTCAGAGTATAGTATCACCTCAGTGTATGATTATTTACTACTAGCATAGTAAGTGAAGTATATTTTTAGTTTAGTTTCCTATAGTACCTACCTCTGAGTTGATGTTTATTAAGTACTGGTATAGTATGAGTAAAGTATACTCATAGTAGAGGACCCTATAGTACCGAGTCCGACCTCCCACTTGACGTTTATTTAGTATAGTAAGAGTAAAGTATACTCATAGCAGAGTAGCCTATAGTACCGACCTCTGACTTGATGTTTATTTAGTATAGTAAGAGTAAAGTATACTCATAGTAGAGTAGCCTTTAGTACCGACCTCTGACTTGATGTTCCCAAAGTGGTGGGGCAGGGGCAGCATGGCCAGCAGGATGTTGATGGACGCCCTCCGCAGCTCTGTGGGGTTCACGTACATCTTGAACTTGGACAGCTCCCTGAGGAGCACGGGGCAGAAGGTGAAGGTGAGATGCATGCTGGGTAGATCCAGATTTGAACTCTCACACATGTTTGGGGGGGGGGGGGGGGGGGGGGGGCACTCCCACTTGTGATGTCACGAAGGGGTAAGATTTAACTGAAAATCTACATTAAAAACTACTTCACTACTACTTTAAAAGACGTGCATCCCTGAAACCTGGTCAGAATATACGATCGCATCGTTTGACGACGGAAATGCTATGGAACATTCTGGAGTCAAACCGTCGTAATATAATTCCGTAACCGAGATGGAAATGGCATCATCAGTCAATGAAAGTTGACTATCCGTTACTCGGCCAATGAAAGAGGAGTATCCGTTCCTCAGCCAATGAGAGAGGAGCATCCGAGGCGGGCTTCCTCACCTGTCTGGGAGTATGGTCTCCAGCGCGGCTATGAAGTAGGGCACCACCACGTTGATGCCCTTCAGGTCGGAGCAGAAGAGGGCGGAGGAGTTGAGGATGATGGAGGCCAGCACCGGCCGGCAGATGAAGTCAGAGATCTGGAGGCCCTGGATGAGGACCATGTAGAACCTGCAACCCACAGGGCGGAGGGAGGGAAAGTTCAGCACTGCCAGTGATTGGTCCATCATGTACCATTGAGTTATTGATACATAGAGAGGCTTCTAACCTTTTATCCTTAATATTATATGTAAGCATCTTGCAGGGATTTTTTTTATATACACTTGGGAGAAAACTCCAATGTAGATTTTGGACCTCCAGCATCTGAAGAGGAAACTGCCTCAGAGGCTCAAGGATGCTTAATACAGGTAGACTGCTGACACAGGGGTTCAAACCAGCATCCTGCTGTCTCATCTACCCCATCCTGCCCCAGTCTATCATGATGTCCCTTGATGCTGGGGTTACCTGGACAGGTAGAAGGGTGGCGCTCTAATACTAGGGTTACCTGGACAGGTAGACGGGCAGGATCTCCTCGCCGGTCTTCTTGCTGCAGAAGATGCGGCAGAGCGTGCCGCAGGCCTCTGCGCGGCCGGCCTCGTAGCTCTCGGGAAACTCGTTGGCGTCGAACATGGGGTTGGACACCATGGAGTCGGCTGACATCTGGGACCCCTTCCTCCTCAGCTCCAGGCCCACCTGGGTGGCGATGGCTGCACAGAGACACACACACATCAAGAGGACCCTGCGTGGGGCGGGCCCGGGCGGGGGGGGGGGGGTGACAGTGGGACAGGTGCACACCATGGAAGAAGCAAACGGAGGGGGGAAAGTATACTGGGGGGTATGCACACACCAACAACAACAACGACAACAACAACGACAACAATAACTGAAGCGGACGAAAATAAACCGACCGTGAAGGTGCAAATCAAAACACAGACCAGGACACTTAATAAATCATAAAGAAATGTTAAGAACGGAGACTTAAAGGACAAATGCTCACTCACGCCATAAAGTAAGGCAAACCACGAGGGACTTCTGACACAAAGAGTTTGCCACAAAAGTATGCCTGCCAACCCGGGTATAGTGGTTATCCCCACAGAGGGGAAAACTATGGGAAAGTGAAAGTGAAACTAAATCCGTTTAAACGTCTTTGAAAAACATTCCCCAAGCTGCAAATTCCCTGTGTCAGTGCCCGTGCGTCTGGGATGACTCCGCGGTCACCGCCAAGCCACAGACCATTCACGTCATGCATTGAGGCACCAAACCAATGGATTCGCAAACTGAACTCAACTAACAGTACATAACCAAATCACACGGAACAAAAAACTGGCTGAACAATGCTGAGCTTGCTCGATGAGGCGTGTGTGAGGGGGGAGGGAGGTGAGTGAGAGAGAGGGGGAGTTGTTAGGTGATGGTCTTGGATCAAATCAAAGATTAGTTGTGGCAGAAAGGAAAGAAGAAATTAAAAAGGCTGCATTGTCACAAACTGGCGACAGAATGATGTTAGGTGGAGGGGGGAGTTCAGATGATGTGGCGAGGGTGTTGGTGAGAACCCTCCCACCATCTTTGGGACGTTGTTGACGTAATGCGGACGGCTGTGGCGTATGACAGGAAGTAGCGTGTGTGCGTGTGGATGGATACAGGAAGTAGAATGGATGACAAATCATTAGATGATCGCGACAAAAGGGTCAAATAATAGAAAAGGCAAGGAATTGATCAAGAACTGACTGAAAGTCAAAAGAACTGCCGCTCCTACTTACAGGATTTATAAGAAAGGAGAATTTGGATAAAAGAGGCTGTAAGATAACAGAAATAGTGAAGAGACAGAAAATCAAAGCAGAGCCAATATTTTGGGCGTCAATTCATGTCAGTGATGAATTGTGTTCATTCGTTGTTTTTTTGTTCTCCTCAATGGATGACCTTTGACCCTTCACTGATACACCAATCAGACACATGCATGCAAACAGTCCGAATGTCCAGAACTAGAGAAGCGTGAAGATGGCCCACCCTCTACGCCCAATTTATTTTCTTTCCCATACCACCTGAATGGTACTTGTGTTTTGTATCTCTGTGCGTATGTGTGTGTTTTCCCTGTAAAAATATTTAAAAAATGTTTAATAAAGTTGAAAAACTATTGCTTGGGCAATAATTATCCAAAACAATAAATAAAATAATAAATAATAAAATACGCAGCATTATGAAATAAAAACGTCTGAGCGAAACTCATTAAAACATACTTAACGTTAAAATGTTTACTATGGTCTTGGTTGGCAAAGACAATTGAGATCCTGATGCAGTAAAAAGTAAGAGTAAACTGATCTAAAGAGTAGAGCGATTATAAAAAGTGTTTGTACACACTGTACTGAGTATTATGGGATGCATGCAACGCCACCCGTCTCATCTGGTCTGACGAGCGGGACAGTTTGGAACGATGGTGTTTGAATGGTACCCCCCTCCCCCCCCCCCCCCCCCCCCCACACTCACACAAAGCAAGGTAAAGAGAACGAAACAGAGGAACCAAAACCAAAGGCCCAACCATAACAACAGTTAAAAGGAGACGCAGAACAGAAGGGAGACAGACAGACAGACAGACGGGACCGACACACAGCGCCACGGAGACCCGTGGTGAACCACGATGACGTCCCCCCACCCCCCATGCAACACACAGACAACTGACGTCGCCGTGACAACCTATCGTCAGGGTGGATGAAACTGGAGGGGACCGCTGCAGCCTCTCGGTGAGGCTGACGGAGGCGAACGGGAGTGTGGGGAGCAGAGGGGGAGCGAGAAAACCAGCTTGTTTTAATTTAAATTATTTAAATTCGCTCAGGCTGGCTGATGTCGCCCGCCTGCAATGTTACTAGAGAGGGAGGCTGGGGGTCAAATAGGGAACCTTTTAGAGACGGACCCCACGCAATGCACTGTGTGGACTACGAGGGGTGGGGGGGGCTCCGCGACACAGATCACCATGGAAACCGGCCTGATTGACAGCACGGCACGGCTTGACGGCTCGTTTCATCCTCCCTTCCGGGGCAGCGCTAAGCTACGCCGCGGGGGGGGGGGGGGGGGGGGGGGGGGCTAGCCAGGACGCTAGCTCCGGCTAGCCCCCCCCCCCCCCTGCGTCGTAGTTTAGCGAGGGGGGGGGGCTAGCCGGGACGCTAGCTCCGGGGCGGGGCTACTTACCGGTCATGCTGGGGTCGCGGCTCATGCCGCTGTGCAGCTTGCAGTGCACCAGCGCAGCGTCAAACAGCCACTGGCCGAACAGGTTGAGGATGCTGTTGACCTTGGGCCGGGCCGAAGCGGGGAGGGGCCGCGACTCCCAGCTGGTCTGGTTGGGGCTGGACAGCAGGGTGGGCGACGACGACTGCTGCTGCTGCTGGGAGGCTTTGGTTGGTTGGCTCCCGCTGGCCTGAAGAGGGGGGGGGGGGGTGGAGAGGGGAGGGTCAGTGAGGGGGAGGGACGGGTGGGGGGCGGTCAGAATGGAGATGAGCAGTAGGCTGTTGTGCACGAGTTGAGCTCGGTTGATTTACTTTGGCTCCTTTGCTTTAGGGCACCGTTACAACGAGGGCGAGACACAACACGATAGGCTGTTAAAGTGTTGTTGTGGTAGAGTACCAATAACGTCTATTGACTTTGGTTTATCCGCCGTTCATCTAAGGAGGCGATCGACCCTCGTAAGCGTGACACTTTTGGGTCTGTTCTTACTTAACGTTGTTATTTCTAGACTATGAGCCTGACATACGACAGAGCATGTTTTCCTGTCGCACTGGTTCATCAGAGAGCTCATTACGACCTTCACGCCTGGTCCGACGAGCCGTACGGAAGCTTGTTGTGTAAACACGTTGTTTTACTGTAACACGAAGCCCATCTTCCATCCAACACGGTTCCTCTTTTATTCCGTACCATTTCACATCAGCTGGAGGAAGTAGAAAAGTCGAACTAAACTCCCACGCTCACACCCGACTCGCTAACACAGCAGCACCACCACCACCAAGGTCATAATCCAGAACACCCTTCCTCCCGCCACTAGAGGGCCACTTACGTGCATGTCCTCTGTTCATAAAGAACGCCCTTCCACCCTTGCTCCCTGGCCCCGCTGCCCCCACCCGGAGTCCACCTGAACGGCCTCCGACCAGAGGGCTCCGGCGGACCCACGCTAGACCCTACACCGCGACGATGCGACACCTACACTGGAGGAGCTCTTGCTGGTCGTCTTGGTGACGGCCGTGTGTCGCTGCTTGCGGCTGTGAGGGGGCGTGGTGTTGTTGACCGAGGGGGGCGGAGACATGCTCAGTCTGTTGACGGGGGTGGGCGGGGCGCTGTCCGCTCTGGGCCGGGAGATACCTGCGGGGGGGGAGGGGAAAGGTGGACGCAGACGGGTGTTAGGAAAGGTACGCATCGATTTGTTTTTTGGAGGAATGATGGTTTCTTTTTTAATGCTTTCATGTTTGTATTTTTACCTTGCTGTACCTTTGTTCCTGTTTTTTTGCACACACACAAGAACATGTTTTGGATAAGTGAGCAAAGTCAAATGTATTTAAACTAAATCTTGGTTAATAGTCTATAGATTGTGCATTACAACTTAATGCTTTGGGTTAAATTAATGTTTTGGTATTGATACAGTAGTAAGGTTAGTTAATCCTGTTAATACAAATCACACACCTTCCCCACAAGATCTTCAATGGTTGTTCGATTTTGATCCCTGTTATTAACCCATCTTGATTCGATGGATGTCCATATATTTTGTGCTGTCGATGCATCATCTCGTTGGTGAAAAAACAAAATCGACACGGCTGGAGCACAAAAGATTCATGCATTCACTCATTCACCACCATCTTCATCATCATCATCCTCATCATCATTATCACCACCCAGTCACCCCGAATCACATTTGCATATCAAAATGTGCGGCCGTCGTTTTTAATACCATGAGGAAGGCCGGGACTGAAAGAGCTTGCTCTCTTGCTCAGCTCTCTGAGCTCAACAGAGACACCTAGAGGTCGGGGAGAGAAGTACATGCCAACATGCTAACGCGTTACAAGCAGGGAACACTCACACTTCGGCCCACTACTGATGTAGCTGGGACCTGCTTTAGTCCCCACAAGCACAGCGTTGGTTTTGTGCATCATCTCATACTCACCGAAGTGAGTATTGAACCATCATGGGACTGTATTTAGTAAGATGTATTTGTAACAAATATTTTGCAATTAGTGAAATTAATACGCAACATAGGTAAAAGGTAGCATCCCAACCAAGCGGGTGGCGTTTGCATCTTGAACGCTCCCCGTCGTGTCACACTGTTGTTTGAATAAATACCTTTAAATTAACACTATTTAATGTAACTTTTATTGCAGATTAAACATACTACTCGTACATAAACATACTACTCAACGCCTCTTGAACGCTACTGTAAATCCACCTGTTACTACGGTCCAACCAAACGGATAGTCGTCTCTTGAACACTACTCTACATCCACTTGTGAACTGTCTCTTAAACACTAGCCGCGCCCCATCTCCTGAACGCTACTCTACATCCACCACTACAATGTCCTAAACACAACCCTGGTTTAGCTCTTGAACGCTACTCTACATCCACCAGTACCCTGTCTCTTAAACACTAGCCGTGGTCCATCTCCTGAACGCTACTCCACATCCACCAGTACCATCTCTTAAACACTACATGTTGCCCATCTCTTGAACACTACTCTACGTCCACCAGTGTCCTCTCTCTTAAACACTAGCAGCGGTCAATCTCCTGAACGTTACCCGTCATATCACACAGTCGTTTGAATAAACACCTTTAAATTGAAACCAAAAATAGATAGGAAATAGATTTATTTTAGATTGACGAAATAAACATACTACTCTACGCCTGTTGAACGCAAATCTAAATCCACCTGTTACTACGGTCCAACCAAACGGTTAGTCGTCTCTTGAACGCTACTCTAAATCCACCTGTTACTACGGTCCAACCAAACAGTTAGCCGTCTCTCGAACGCTACTCTAAATCCACCTGTTACTACGGTCCAACCAAACAGTTAGCCGTCTCTCGAACGCTACTCTAAATCCACCTGTTACTACGGTCCAACCAAACGTCGTCTCTTGAACGCTACTCTAAATCCACCTGTTACTACGATCCAACCAAACAGTTAGCCGTCTCTCGAACGCTACTCTAAATCCACCTGTGAACTGTCTCTTAAACCCTACATGTTGCCCATCTCTTGAACACTACTCCACATCCCAACTGTCTCTCAAACACTCGCCCTGGTCCGTCTCCTGAACGCCCCCCCGTCCCCGTCCCCGCCTTACGGTACAGGCCGCGGGACCCCCTTCTTACCCAGGAAGGCGTCGACCAGCCGGCTGACCCCCCGCATGGCCCTGAAGAAGATCTGGGGCAGCTGCTTCAGGCAGGGCAGCAGCACCACCTCGTGAGGGATGCCGCTGGAGCTCAGGAACTGCTCCTGGAACTTGGGCGTGGTGCTCACGATGGCCGGGTTGCTCAGGTCCACCGGGTTGCTATTGGAGACACATGCAAAGTATGACGGGCGCGCGTGTGTGTGTGTGGGCGTGTCTGTTTTTGTTTGGTTGTTATCCGGGAGGGAGGTGTTTTGGCGTGGGGGCTATTTTGACTCCTCATTGGAGTTATGGCAATATTGTGTTGTCTCGCCCCGGGCGATTTCAGGTCAGCCCAGGTGCATCCTGGGACAGCTGGGCCGAGGGATGCAAACGAACACGGAGGGGATCCACCGGTGCGTGCGTTGGAGTCCTTTGCAGCGCAGGAGACCGATGTCACGATCAACAGCAGCAGTAGCACGCCCCCTAAAGGGCGCGCTAGCCACCCACTAGTGGGACGTTTCTGGGTCATTTCCATACATTTGCATCACGTCAGGGAGGTGAATGAAGCTCTGTAGAGTGGCTCTACCCCTTATCACACAGCCCCCGCAGACAGACTGTCTGCGGGTCCCAGATGAAGGGAGGAGGAAACGACCGCTTTTAAAAAAGACTTGTGTGTACCAACACACTGCCTAGTGATTCACAGCAAGGAGCCAAAAGGGCCGTAAAACACTCAGTGTGGTGCGATTTGCACCTTATCGCTGAGACATGGATAATAGCAGCGGATGTTGACAGGGTTTAAACGCTGTGTGAGGAAGCAGACACACAAACGTGCACGTCGGCTCAGACGTGAACATGGGGTCAGGAGGTCAAGAAGATGCCGTGACCCTGAGGAGGCCACATCTTCTCGGACGTGAACATGGGGTCAGGGGGTCAAGGCGAGGGCGTGAGCGTACCTGAGCATGTGCAGGAAGCGGTACCAGGTCTGAGCCACGCAGTCGTTGTCCATCTCGGCGGGGATCAGACTGGCGTCTTCATCGGGGACTTTGAAGGGCGGGAAGGAGGGGCCGTGGGTGAACCGCAGCAGCCTAGGAGAACCCACACGGACACCGTCACCACCGGAGAACCAACACGGACACCGTCACCACCGGAGAACCCACACGGACACCGTCACCACCGGAGAACCCACACGGACACCGTCACCACCGGAGAACCCACACGGACACCGTCACCACCAGAGAACCCACACGGACACCGTCACCACCGGAGGACCCACACGGACACCGTCACCACCGGAGAACCCACACGGACACCGTCACCACCGGAGAACCCACACGGACACCGTCACCACCGGAGAACCCACACGGACACCGTCACCACCGGAGAACCCACACGGACACCGTCACCACCGGAGAACCCACCCAGACACCGTCACCACCGGAGAACCCACACGGACACCGTCACCACCGGAGAACCCACACGGAAACCGTCACCACCGGAGAACCCACACGGACACCGTCACCACCGGAGAACCCACACGGACACCGTCACCACCAGAGAACCCACACGGACACCGTCACCACCGGAGGACCCACCCAGACACCGTCACCACCAGAGAACCCACACAGACACCGTCACCACCGGAGAACCGCAGGCTACGGGGAACTATAAAGGTCATTGATCACAAAGGAGAAGCAACCGCAGCTGTTCAATGCAGAAGCATATGTTGGCCTAGTTCCCTGTTCTGAATCTATTCCAACTGGACAGAATTTAGATGAAAAGTGTTTTCCCTCTATTCATCTCTATCTCTCCTGACTACTTAGTACTCAAGAGCGGATTCTTTGCTTATTTTGTGATTTTTTATGCACTTGAGAGTTCTTGGCACTTTTTGGTGAATGTCTCCAATGTTGAATGCACTTACAGTAAGTCGCATTAGACATTTATTATTGTGTTGAGTTGAGCGACACAGGTAGTGGTGCTATCAGTCTGCCTGTCATCATCTTCACCAACAGTAGCACCACCACCATCTTCATCATCACCACCACCACCACCACAATAATCACCAACATCACCACCATCATCACAATCACTACCACCATCATCACCACCACCACCACCACTACCCTCCACCACCACCACCCCTCCTCCTCCAACAGCACAACCACTACCACCACCACCATCTTCACCACCAACATCATCACCACCATCATCACAATCACCACCATCATCACAATCACTACCACCACCACCACCACCATCATCACCACCCCCCGCCCCCACCACCACCACCACTCCCACCCCCAGCCCCACCTTGAGGTCAGGGCGCAGGCCACCCGGCTCCACTGCTCCACCACCGGCGGGTGGTGTCTCCAGTTGACCAGCATCTCGCGGGCCGTCTTCCAGTAGGGCGGCGTCGGGAAGCAGCGGGCGCAGGCCAGCAGCCACACCTCCAGCAGCACCGCCATCAGCTTCTCCGCCAACTTCTCCGCCACGCCCACTGGGTGGAGACAGGGGGGGGGGGGGGGGTAACGTTAGAGTCATGCACACCGGGTCCAGCACTGTCCCCCAGCACTGTATGGTTAAGGCGGCCTTAACAACCACAGGGCCCCGCCTTGACTACCAATGTATAAAAAATTACAAAAAATATATATATATTTTTTTTTCTTTTTTCTGCATTAACAAAGTACAAAACTCTCGTAGGGTAAGGAAACATACTTCCATCAGGTACAAAGAATAAAGATAAATAATGCAATGGTAATTCACTGTTCACAACAATAGTCTTTTTGAATGGAATTGAAAATAAAATAAAAGCTATCTAAAAAAAATGTAAAAAAAAAACATTAGTTTTGAATATTGTAAAAGTTAAAATTGCACAAACTCTTTGTTTTTGCTTCAGTCGTTATTTCGACAATGTTGTTTTAGCACTCTATTTATTTTATAAATATTTGTATAGTTAAAATTGTATAGTTAAAATCTAGTTACAGGTGTTATTTTGAAAGCTGCTTATTTATAATAAGTTATTATTATTTAATACCAAAGAAATAATTGTTGAATCTAGTACAAAGTCTGAAGTCTATCGCACAAACATGCATAGAGCTAAATCCACAAGGGAGAGATTTGGAAAAAGATAGAATAGGAATGAGTGTTACTCAGGAACATCCGCTCAGGGAAGAGTATTGGAGTAAAGAAATGGATTCTCTGACGACTGAAGAAGGCTCCTTGGAAAGGCAGTACTCGGGAAAAGGGGTGACGTCATTTCTTTGGCGATAACCTAATATTCCTTCAGTAATAAAACTGCATAAACGGTATCCAGTGGGATACGGTATAGAGAGAATTTATTTTTAATGTTGGCACAAAGATTGGTCCTGTTCAGCACTTTGTGCAGCAGTATTCCCAAATGTATGTCTGAAGTTTCCGATTTGTTTAAATGTTATTTAATTTGTTTCTCGTTCTTGCGTCGTTTTCCCCTGTAACTCACATCCTATTGTCGTTTTGTGCGAAAAGCGCTTTGTAAATAAAGATTGATTTGATTAGATTAGATTGAGGTCAAGTCAGGCTCCACATCGAGAGCTACAGACTGGTAAAGCAGCTGTACGGACATATCTCTTGTTCCTTCAGGCCTTTCAGCCAATGAATCTTATCTCAGATGAGGCTCATATCAGCGCACCCAGAATGCAGCACAGAGTCAGAGCTCCTTGTGATTGGCCGGGGCCGGGGCTTACCTCCGGTGGTGGGCGGGGCCAGCAGAGTGTCGTTGACACGCAGCAGGAAGAGCAGCAGCACCTCCCAGGTCTCCCTCACCATGGAAACGGACTCTCGGGCCAGCTTCTGGACCGCCGTCAGCACTTGCTGACACAGCCTGATGTGGTTCAGGCTGTGCTGTTCGGGCCTGGACGGACACACGGACAGAATCTGATTACTAACCCTTACCCAATCATCCCAGGGGGACCTTCTTTATTTCTCGATGCTCTGGTCGAGGTAGAGAGGACTGTGTAAGGCAAGATCGTAAAATGACCGGACGATCAACACCAGTGTACAGCAGGGCAATACAATGTTTATAACTATTGCAGTTTTAAAAATAGCGTCACTGTTTCCAGTATTGCGGATTGGACACGCCAGTATGAATGGACTCCATTAATACAGTGCTTTCCTAACAAGTGGCCACTCAAAGGGCTTTACAATATCGCCCAACATTCACCCATTCATGCACACATTCACACACCGACGGCGGTGTCAGCCATGCAAAGCGACAGCCATCTCGTCGGGAGCAGTCAGGGTGAGGCGTCTCGCTCAGGGACACATCAACACTCCAGGGATCGGACTAGCTTCCTACCTGGGCAGGAAGACGTTGTAGAGGTGCTTGAGGATGGTCTGGATGTACAGGTTGGGCTCCTTCACGACGGGCGTGGGCATGGAGTCCCGGGGGGCCACCAGCGCCATCATCCAGTCGGTGTACACGTCCACACACAGCTTCACCGTGTCGCCCTCCAGGGGCAGCGTCAGGCCGTAGCACAGCACCTCCATGGTCCACTTCACCTGGGGGACCACCGCCAGGGGAACAGCATGAGGCCCTCTGCGACTCCCTCCACATTAAAAGCCCACGCCCCTGCACTACACAATAAAAGTCTGCACATTGCAAGTTTTATTGTGTGTAATTGTTGTGACATGCTTGCCGGCTGCCGCTACATCATAACACTGTATGCTGTATGGAATTGAATGGTGAAGTGTATTTCCTTCTGTCTGTTCATCTCTCATTGTTTGCAATTAGCTTCATCAGCATGATCTACTGCCTATCTAGACTACTGTATTTACTACGTTACCCCCCTCACTAGATGCTTTTCTTCCCCAAGTACCTTGAAGTGAATTGCTTTGTTTTCTTTAGTTACATATCATTATTGAACTAGTAGGGGTTTGGGTCAAGAGTGGCTCCACATGCGGACACCTTGGTTCTGACCCAGAGCGATTTGGCTGGGAGCAACCTCACCACCACCCCAGACGTGGATAGTATAACATTTCATTATTCCCAATCAGGAAATTCATAAAGCACTCATATCCTATCTCTGGCTCGCTTAGTGGTGAGATGGCTCCCAGCCAATACCTTTAGGTTCTCTGGACTATCCTTCAGTCAGCGTTATTGTCGTTGTAAAGTCCAACGGAAATATGCGGTAAGCATCCAACCAAGCAGAAAGTAGCATTTACATTTAGGGCATTCAGCAAACGCTTTTGTTCAAAGCAATTTACAATAGGAACAATTAGCATCAACTGCAGGTGTATGTCGTGACCGAGTGCAGGGTTTCTCACAGCACTTTACAGCTTCGACGGCCGCCTATGCAACACACTTACGCCACCTTAACTACCACGGGCAAAAGTTAATATTGTACAAAAGTATGAATAATCTCAACTTAATTTACTCTCTCAGGCTACAGGGCAACACTCTGCATGAACTAAGCATAAATGGTCCACTCCAGGAAGGTCAGACAGTGCCTCCCGCCCCCCCCCCCCCCCCCGGTCTGACAGCAGACCCCACCACCTTAAAGGGGACCTATTATGCTTTTTCGACTTGTATGACCTATAAACGTTGTTATAATGATTAATAGTCATGTTTAACCTTACTAAAGTGTCAAATAATGACATACATGCGTTTCGACGTATTCCCTGCTGACAGTCTGGGGTGGCTGTGCAGAGCGCTAAACACTCGGGACAACGATTGCGATTCCCTTGTTCACATTTCCGGGAAACATCTACGTAGACGTACTCCTGCCACGCCCCCGTATGCCTGGACAAATCTGCCCGCGAGCGCACTCCAAGGAAGGTAACTAATCACAACGGAGTTGGGTTGGCAGGAGGGGGGCGAGGGGGCGGAGAAGGACGAAACCGAGCGTTGACAGAGAATGCTGAAAGCGCCCAGATGAGAGGAAGAGTTTCCCGAAAATCGACATCGTTTTTTTGTGTATGGTTAAACATGACTATCAATCATTATAACAACGTTTATAGGTCATACAAGTCGAAAAGCATAATAGGTCCCCTTTAACTAACTTATTTTCTGCTGGAAGCTCTGGAGTGCAAACATTAGTATGAATCTGGTCTTCTGGTGACACGTTGTTTCATTGAAACGGCCTCAAATCAACCACAATAACAACCATCTAGCATTAGTCCACACACCCTCATCCCCGGGCACATCCTTTGAGCGTGCGAAGCCCCACTACCCTCCTCACTGCGGAGGTGTTCTCCTCCACCTACGGCCGCTCACCTCCTTATCCGTCTTGAGGATGTTCTCCGTGGCCACGGGGCTGACGGCGGTGCCCAGGGGCTTGACCACGGCGTTGGCCACCTCCATGCCCACTCCGGCCGGGTAGGTGTGGAGGACGCTGAGGTGGCCCTGGTCGCTCTGCACCACCAGGTGCAGGGAGCGCCACTCGGAATACATTCTGCCGGTGTCCGCGACGCTGCTACGCACACCTCCTCCTCCACCTGCAGGGACAGGTTTGGGTGGAGATGACTTTGTCAGGCTTGGGGTGGGGTGGGTGGGGAGGGGGGTTTCTGTTACGCTGGTCTGCTCGAGATCAGGACACACAGAAGGTAGAGGGTATGCACACTTTTCCGGTTGAAGTGTAGCTTTGTGCTTTAGACTAGGTTACCTCAAGACACAAAATGAAGATGGTGTGAAGGACTTTACTGAAAGACACTTAAATTTGAGATAAATGACATCCCTCAAATAGCCATCAATATAACTAACAGAAAGACTATATGCACACTAGAAACCTGTGCATATCTACAAAGAACTGTAAATAAAAAATAAAAAATGTGTGCAACTGCATCTAAACACAATTTTGGAAACACACACACGAAGCTGTGCATAACGCATGCATGTTCATCAAGCGCGCGCACACACATTATGGAAGAAGAAGAAGAAGAAGAAGAAGAAGAAGAAGAAGAAGAAGAAGAAGGTGCATAGAGCAAAACCAGCCTGACAGTTTCAATGTTAAAACGAATCCAGCCCAGACCCTCCGCAGTGTTTGTGCGGGAGCCCACACGTCCTCACCCGGTCTTCTGAACGTGTACACGGCGAGAAACAGCCCAACACACAAGAGTCCCAGTGAGCAGGAAGCTGATCATGAGACGGACATGGACATCCTCTCCTTCCTAATCCTGGCTAATGACGTTAGCTAAAGTTAGCCGCCGACCTGCCCCGTTTAAGCAAACGAACTGCCTTGATGCCCCCTGAGGGGCGGCCGAGCACCCCCGGGGTCCCCCCGGTTAACGCGTTGACCCCCGTAGTGGTTCGACCGAGCAGCCCGTCGCGGTGGACGCTGACAGCTCGTTAGCATTCGGGGGCTAGCTGGTCGGCTGACATTAGCTCCAATGGGCTGTCATTCCTGCTAGGCGACTTAGCCGTTAGCTTTAGCGGGCTAGCGGGAGCGGAAAACAACGGGTTTTATCGTTTACAATGGAATAAACCGGAATGGGTGTGATAGCAAAAGAGCACGGACACTTACAGTTCGTACGTGCTTTTGTGTTCCAGGTCAGAGCGTTGGAGTTTGCATGTCGGGAGGTGTGAACGGTCGCGATGCAGAGGGGAAAATGGCTTGAAGCTCCGCAGCTAACGGAGTCCAACAGAGCCTGAGCCGAGCGCCCCCTTGTGAAGTGTTGTTGTAACCACACGGCCAGCATCACAACAGAGCCTGAGCTGAGCGCCCCCGGGTGGAGTGTTGTTGTAACCTCACGGTCAGCGTCGCAACACACTGCGTCTGAGGCCTCTGGAGCTCTGAGGGGACGGTGGTGCGTTGGCACGGCTGGGGTTTATTAGAGCCGTGCAAGTCAACTGGAACAACTAAGTTGAAAGAGAACTGGCAGGTCTCTCCTCCAAAGGACTGGGCAAATAAAAAAACTAAAAAGCTAAACTGAAGTAAGGTTTTACATTTGGAATATTCCAACTGAGCCTTTTTGATTTTCTGTTTCTACGTTTTCTGTCACACATGGAATATCTCCCTAAGAGAATCCCCATCCAACTTGAACAGGATCAACTTAAAAAGGAAAGGAAAGAAAACTGTTTCCCAGGGATATGCATTGAAAGTGAGGCAAATATCCAAAGTCATGTGAGGTATTGAAGGATTAAACTAATAAGAGTAGAAAGATAAAGCTATGAAGATAACAATACTGAATTTGGATACAAGATCAGGTACATTTGAAATTGTATTGTATAACGATTGCATAGGTTTTATAGGAGTGTGTGTGTGTGTGTGTGTGTGTGTGTGTGTGTGTGTGTGTGTGTGTGTGTGTGTGTGCGCGTGTGTGCCCACGCGTCTGGCGTGCGTGTGTGCATGTGCACATCAGTACATGTGTCATCAAAGGTTATTAAAGACAAGAAGAAAAACGAATTAGTTATTATTTTTATTATTTTAATACAAGTTCCTGTTAAATATCTGTGGTGATATTCTCACTATAAAACCAAAGTTCAACCTCAGCTGTAATAACTATTGGTTCCCATAGGGGGCAGCAAATACCTATTAACAAACAGCCTGCCAACTGCCTTCCGTTTGTGGAAAAACAACGTAGAAATGCATCGCATACTCGTCCTCTAATGGACAAACACATTGATGAGTAAACGTGAATTATAGATGTAAAAGCATGTGATATTGAAAAGAATACCTTTGCTGATTTAACTGTGTAGCCTTATGTAGTTTTTGTTTGTGTTTGTGTGCTAAGCCCTTCTTTTTATGTTTGTGTAGGCCAACTATTTTACAAGGTTATTCAATCAAGGTATAAAAGCTGTCCTGAAGGCGATGTTATGAGGAAAATGGTGTGTGTGTGTGTGTGTGTGTGTGTTTGGCATCAACAAGTTCCCAGAGATATGGAGCATATGTCAGAAGACAGAGAGAATATTTAGGGCTTAAACGTGTAACTAATCAGAGAGAATGGATCTCAAATGTTCTCTATGCATTCACCAGATTAGAAATAAAATGATTTTCGCATGGAATCCACCATATGCTGTGGAAGTTCAAATCAGATCTTGCTATGTTAGAATGCCAGACCATTCTCAGCAACACACACTCTTCAGCTTTTACACATTACAGTCGCATTGACTATTTCCACCTCTTTATCCCTTTGACACAAAGCAAATATCTGCACAATTATATTCCAGATCCAAATATTTGCTTTGTCTGAAGGAAAGACGGACGTCCATAAAACCCTATCTCTCCGTCTGCATCCTCCGGCAGTATAATATTACATTACTCCTTCCCTCCTTCCACTTTATGATCCTTTTTTTTTTTTTCCACACCTAGCAAATATTTGTACAATTATATTACAGGTACAAAACAGGTGAGCCGTCGTGAGGCCGGGTGGCCGCGAGTTGAGCGCCAAGACTCAGCGGCTCAAGGGCGTGCGGTAAGTGTCTCTGGCGTCGAACCCGCACCGCGCTCGCCAAAGCACACACGTCCATGAAAGGAGCAGAGCGGGAGAAAAGGGGAGATGAAACATCAAGATTCTTCTCCTCTTCCTCATCGACGAGCCTCCATGTTTGGTAAGGTGCTGAGTCAGTCTGGGGGGGGTTGGGGGGGGGAGGTTAGGACTGGTGGCCGTACACACGCGCATCTAGAGCACACACACGCACGCATAGGGAGGGAGAGGGAGGGGGAGTGAGAGGGAGGGAGAGAGAGAGGGGGGAGAGAGAGAGAGATCAGTCGATGGCAATCAGTTTGACACATTATTTAAAAAACACTGTTTACATGAGGCTGTAATCTTAAGTCACAGGAGCTAGTAGGCTAATGGTTTCTGCAGAAAAGGTTCTTGGTCTCCAATGTCCGCGGCCTGCCTGGTAGTATCCCTAGCATCATCTCCCTAGCATCGTCTACATACCATCGTCTACCTAGCATTGTCTACCTAGCATTAGCATCATCTACCTAGCATCGTCTACCTGCTTCACATTGACTCACGCATCTAAAAATATAAATACTTGTGTGTGAGAGTAACGGTGAACGACCGACTATTCACTAATTGGAATATGGCACACGTGAAACTTCCTAGGATGGCGCAATTTGATTGGTTCGCTATCTCGGGATATTAGGCAATATCCCATGATTGAGATCTCAAACTCGGGATATTGTTTTCAGCACGTGACGGTCGTCTCGTCACGCTAATAAAAACGAATAAATCCTGGCAAAAAGTTTTATCTTGATTATTTTTGGAGTGTTCATGTGTGGTATATACTAAAACAATTATTCACCTCAGGCTCCGTGAACAGTGAGGAATACATTCCCCACAGTTCACTTCGCCTTCGGCGAGTAAGTGTTGTACCGCTTTTTCCCCATTGTGACCTCGTGGCGTCCCTTCTGTCTCCTGCTCAGGTCAAAGGTCACGACCCCTCACCTGTGTTGAACCGGGCCGTGCAGCAGAGGCCGTCACCCCGCGCGGCGCGGTACACGGGGGACACGCACACCCGGGCGGCGGGGGGCAGCTGGTCCAGGCGCGTGGACAGGGCGCCGGCGGGCAGGTAGTGGGAGGCGGAGGGCCGGGGCGGCGGCGGCGGCGCCAGCAGGGAGTTGGAGTGGCCCCCCGGGGCGGCGGCCCCCTGCCAGGTCAGCCAGTAGCCCCGGACCCCGTCGGCCTGGCCCCGCCAGTCCACCTGCACCGAGCCGCTGCCCACCGCCGTCAGCTGGAGGTCCGTCAGGGCCGGCGCCGCTGGGGGGAGAGGGCGGGGTCGCAGGGTCAGAGGTCGGGTCGGAGGTCAGAGTTCAAGTTAAATGGTCTGCCTTTATACAGCGCTTTTCTAACCAGTGGCCGCTCAAAGCACCTTACAATACTGCCAAACACTCACTGTATCCCTCGAGTTACAGTTTCAAACAGTTTTAAACCCCTAACCCTAGCACAATTAGGACCAAGGAAACACTTCGTACACCTCATTACTTCGGAGAAACCTTGAGCAGGAACACAGAAGAAGTGATCCCTGCTTCCATCGACGGTTATGAGGCCAATAGGTGGCAAACTGGGCAGTAAACACGCCAAACAGAGGATAAGTAGGCGTCAGTAGTTGGACGATATGAGCGGGTGTTTGTGCTGTTGTGTTCATGCCAGGTGATGTGATTCTACTGATTAGATTAGAGTAGATAGATGATTGAGGAGGACGTTGTGAGTAAACACATGCCAGCCTCTTCATCTAGGGAACCTTCGATCCGACAGTCAAAGCAACGCAGGCTTTCGCTTTCAGCGTCTGGGAAGCATTTTTTGAACCGCAGCAGGAAAGACGTAACAGGGACTGGTGCCATGCCAGTCCTACAGGGCGTCTGGCGCCCAGATGTGTAGCCGAGAACCACCGTCTACCACATGCGGCTGTTCCACACAGAGGTATAGTTCACCCTGAGCAGCACCAGGTCATACAGGGAGACGCTGAGCGTTGCTCACCTGGGTAAGGTGAAGGTGAACCGAATGCATCGCTCTCAGTTTCATTAGAAGCATTTTGTCTGTGACCTCCGATTCTGAAGTCTCATGTGGGCTAGTGTGGGACTTATCATAATGAACAGGATAAGGAAATGGGATAATAATAAACTGGGCTAGTCTAGGACTGGTAATAATGTACAAGATAAGAAATTAAGATAATAATAATAAACTGGGCTGGGGTAGGACTGGCTATAATGAACAGGATAAGGATAATAATATGACGATAATAATTTGAAACGTCAAATAATAAAGGACATTTGTGTAGCACTTAAAAAGTGCTTTAACCTAAAAAAAAACAAGGAATGACTGAAGGAATGGGATCAATAGAGGCAGGGAAACATTAACACGAGGAGGGCAGAGGGGCGGGATACCGATCAATAAAGACTGATACTGAACTCTAACATACTGAGAGAAAGAATTCTGCCTTCCATTCCTTATGGTCAAAAAAAATCCACTAACTAACCCACCTCTCTCTCTGTCTCCCTGTCTCTGTCTCTTTGTCTCCCTGTCACTCTGTGTGTGTGTGTCTCTCTTTCTCTCTCTCTCTCTCTCTCTCTCTCTCTCTCTCTCTCTCTCTCTCTCTCTCTCTCTCTCTCTCTCTCTCTCTCTCTCTCTGAGAGAGAGAGAGAGAGAGAGAGACTCTGTCTCTCGTCTCCTTGAGAGAGAGAGAGAGAGAGAGAGAGAGAGAGAGAGAGAGAGAGAGAGAGAGAGAGAGAGAGAGACAGGGAGTAGTCAGGGAGACAGAGAGACGGAGAGAGAGACAGAGAAAGAGAGAGAGAGAGAGACAGAGAGACAGGGAGAGAGAGACAGAGAAAGAGAGAGAGAGAGAGAGAGAGAGAGAGAGAGAGAGAGAGAGAGAGAGAGAGAGAGAGAGAGAGAGAGAGAGAGAGACAGGGAGTAGTCAGGGAGACAGAGAGACGGAGAGAGAGACAGAGAAAGAGAGAGAGAGAGAGACAGGGAGAGAGAGACAGAGAAAGAGAGAGAGAGAGAGAGAGAGCGAGAGAGAGAGAGGGAGAACTCAGGGAGACAGGGAGAGAGAGAGACAGAGAGAAAGGGAGGAGACAGGGGGCCAGCTGTGGCGGAGCAGCATCTAGACAGCTGTCACAGAGGATGAAGCCAGCACAGTGAATATAATAACATAACGACCCTACAACCCCTAGGTCTCCCCGGGGGGATAATAGCAGTGTTTACACTAACACCATGTATATACTGTAGCGGTGAACGCTACACAAAGACTAGGAAGGGTGTCACGCGTGCCGCTGGCAACCTGCCCGTCCGTACGACGGGAGCCAAGTGTTACGCTGAAGAGTCCCCATTGTCTCCCTGTTGGCCCACGGCCACAGAATCCCAGAAATGTCCTCATCACACACAGAGGCGTTCAGCGGCACAAAGATGCCCGCCACAATGATGTGTGACATGACAAATATTTGCGTTGAGAAAAAGTAACTTTTTCTCTCAGAGGCCTGGATGTTAAATAACTATGCAAGTGTGATTTTATCACCTTACAGACGTATAATATATAATATACGTACCTTGTATGTAAGAAAATATATCATGTATTATATCAAATTTTTGAAAAGTATAGATGAAGTACGGATACAAACCAAAGCTTTTATGAATGGCTCTCTACTGGTACGGACTGGTTTTATTTCCCCATAACAGTCTTTGCGTCCCCATAACGCCCGAACAGGCAGCTGTGGAAAGCTGGCATGCCAATGGAAAGTGAGAGGAATTCAGCTCCTTCAGCGCTGTTCTGTTGTGTGTTAGTGTGTGTGTGTGTGTGTGTGTGTGTGTGTGTGTGTGTGTGTGTGTGTGTGTGTGTGTGTGTGTGTGTGTGTGTGTGTGTGTGTGTGTGTGTGTGTGTGTGTGTGTGTGTGTGCGTGTGTGTGTGTGCGTGTCGGTGTGTGTGTGTGTGTGTGTGTGTGTGTGTGTGTGTGTGTGCGTGTGTGTGTGTGTGTGTGTGTGTGCGTGTGTGTGTGTGTGTGTGTGTGTGCGTGTCGGTGTTTGTATGTCTGTGTGTGGGTGTCTGTGTGTGTTTGTGTGTGTGTGGTTGTGAGTGTCTGTGAGTGTGTTTGTGAGCGTGTGTATGTGTGTGTGTGTGTGTGTGTGTGTGTGTGTGTGTGTGTGCGTGTGTGTTGTTGTAAGTGTGTGTCTGTGTGTGTGTGGTTCTGTCTCTGTGTTCGTATGTGCGTGTGTGGTTGTGAGTGTGTGTGTCTGTGTGTGTGTGGTTCTGTCTCTGTGTGTGTTCTTGTGTGTTTGGTTATGAGTGTCTGTGAGCGTGTGTATGTGCGCGAGTGCGTGTGTGTGTGTGTGTGTGTGTGCCGACCCGTCCCGCGAGGGACCCACCCTGACCCAACAGGGAGGCGGGGGCTCCTACCTTCCTGGGTGCAGGCCTTGACGGATAGGGCCCGCTCCCGCCCAGAGGCGTGGCGCGCGCTGACCGTGACCAGGTAGGTGGTGTCAGGGTGGAGGTCGCGGAGCAGCGTGTAGTTCTGCCCGCCGGACACCGTCAGCGTGTGGAGCTTCCCCGTGGGGAGGGCGGAGTACTCCACCAGGTAGGAGGAGACGGACTCTGGCTGGAGTGGACCCCAGCTCACCTTGATGCTGGTCTGGCCCGACTCTGAGACGGTCACTGTGGCCGGGCTCAGGACCTCTGGGTGGAGGGAGAGGGGGGGGGGGGGGGGGGGGGGGGGGGGGGCACCATCAGATCATTAATCACAGTCGACATACCACATGATCGCTGAACACTACAGCGGTAAGTTGATCATCGTCGAGATTAAAGAGCTCCCATCTCCCAGAAAGACTCACTTATTCAGAGTCCACACACACAAACACACACCCCTCACTTATCCACACACACACCCCTCTTACCCACTTATTGTACGTTGTACGTCCGTGCACTTAACCATAGTACTAAGCGTCGCGTAGCGTCTTATCCTAGCTATCTTCGTTGCATACGGGGAATGGGTTAACCTAGCGATTGTTAGTGCTTGGCACTTGGTTCTACGAACAGCCTTACTGTACGGACAGCGATATATATTGTTTCTCTTTCTTCTGACAAATGTACTTATTGGAAGTCGCTTTGTATAAAAGCATCTGCCGAACGCCCTCAATGTTAATGTCGATGTAACCCTGCGATCGAACCTCGGACACAGACCAATCCGAGTGCTACACTACAGTCATGCTAATCTTCAACGGTTTAATTAGCGTGCGTTAGCGGCGCCGTGTGTGATGCTACCGTGACGCTAGCCGTCCGATGCTCCGTAGCGGAGGGGGCTCGGACCTGGCTTGGTGGTGAAGGTGACGGAGATGGGGGTGAGGACGTCCTCGTTGGACTCGGGGGTGAGCGTGGCCCGGTAGGTGGTGTCCGGCCTCAGGCCCGTGAGCACGGCCGAGCTGATGTCCGCGGGCCGCACCAGCCTCTGGTACTCACCGCCCCCCTGGCTGGGGCTGGTGCCGGACCCCCCCCCGCCGCCGCCCCCGGTCCCTCCCCCGGCCCCGCCCGTCGGGACCGGGCCGAACCGGATCTCGTAGTAACCCCCCAGCCCGGCCAGGACCGGGCGCCACTGGAGCTTGGCGGAGTTGGTGGAGACGTCGTGGACGTTGAGTCTCCGCGCCCGGATGACCTCTGGGGAGGGGGAGGAGGGGGAGGAGGGGGAGGAGGAGGAGGGGGGGAGAAGGGGGAAGAGGAGGAGGAGGAAGAGGGGGAGGAGGAGGAGGAGGAGGAGGAGGGGGAGGGGGAGGAGGAGGGGGGAGGAGGAGGAGGAGGAGGAGGAGGAGAACACAGAGGTGAGAGAACATCTGGAGCTGCTCCCCAGCGAGGACAGTGGTGGAGGGAGGGACGTTTCTACTGCTTTTCCAGATTTCCTGGTCACCCATTGGGTCTATTTCCCCTGGTGGCCATCTTGGATCCATCTCGGTCCTAAACGCTAGCTGGGTTAGAACCAAGATGGCCGCTAGGTGAACCATGGGGAGCATGTTTATTATCCATAAGTATATTAGCCTGCATTAGTCTGAATCAATCTTTATTAGTCTGTATTAGTCGGGCAAGATGGTGCTGAGGAAGCTAATGGATCTCCAGACGTCAATACCAGAGTCGGCCACTAGGAAACGTTTTCCCGTAGCCAGGAGGCTTGGAGGAGACCCACAGAAGGTGTTACCACCACCACCACCACCACCACCCCCACCAACACCACCACCCCCACCACCAGCATCCTCACAGCATGACTCACCACGTATCCAGTGGTGGGGCTCTATCATCAGACAGGTAAATATAGGCTCCAGACAGACAGACAGACGGACGAACAGAGTTAGACGTCCCCGAAGCATTAGTAACGAATCGAATGAGAAGACTTGAAATAGTACCGACACCTAGCAACCTAGTGACTAATCTAAGAGAGACGTGGTCTAGGAGGACAGCATCTCCTCTCTACCCCCCCACCCCCCCCCCCCCCCCCCCCCCCCCCCCCCCCCCCCAACGGGCCACGCGATAGCACCACACTGCGTCTCTTATGTCGTAAATAACCCATATTTACTCGCCGTGTCTTAAATATACATCCATACACCTTCCCAAGAAGTGGGAGAGGGAGCACTGGGACTAAATGTCACTACAGCTCGGAGTTGGATCAGGCCTGGGCTATAAATACACGTCAATATGCGGCTATAGTAGAGACAGGGGGGGGGGGGGGAGGGGGGGGGGGGGAAGTGGCATCATTAGGCCGTGAATAGACCGACCGATCGCCTTACGGTTCGCTCCACCACCACCCACTGTCCCCCGCTCGCCTCCCCGATCCTCTGTCTTCACGGACATGTCAGGAATGAAAGAGGGCGGGGCTGGCAGGGCGGGGCGGGGCGGGGCAGGGCGGGGGGGGGGGGGGGGGGGATTCCATGGCAACCCTGTTGAGGGCGCCATGGGAAGGCTTCTTAATGACATCAACCCTTCTTGTGTCTTGATGACGATGCCGAATTACGGGAACTTCTTCAGGATTTCTATTTCTGTTTTCGGTCAAACTGTTTGGAGTTTTTTTCATCACGGTTTGTCGATTTTTCTATTCTATTCTATTCTATTGTATTCTACGCTTTTGCTATATGCTCCTATTATTTCCACGATTTTATATTCTAGATTAAAGGGTTTTATTGGTCTGGTAACAGCACCATCAGCCCTTTAGATAACACCTATAACCAATTGATTTCACACACGGCTGGAAGGTAGATCAAATTGGCCATGAGGTCCAGGTAACAGGTGGCGACCGACGAGTTAGTGACGGTTAGTTAGTGGTCGAGTAACGGGGTTAAAGTAAGCACCGGTGCCTGGTAACCAAAGAGCCCCCCCCCCCGCTCCGCCTCACCTATGATGGCCTCCCTCAGGTCCTCGGTGATGATGCTCATGTCGTCGATGTCCACAAAGTACAGGTTGTTCTCGATGGGCGGGCTGACCACCTGCCGCAGCACCTGGTAGTTCCCGTGGCCCGTGGACACCAGCAGCACGGCCACGCCCGCCTCGCGCAGCGCCGCCATGGGCGCCAGCACGTTGCCCGGCTTTCACCCCGTCCGTCAGCCACACCAGCACCCTGGGGAGCTCCGCCCGGGCGCCCCCGCGGCCCCCCGGGGCGAGCACCCAGTCCCGGGCCATGCGCAGCGCCTCCTCCGTGTTGGTGTCGCCCCGCAGTGGCTGCGTGCGCCGCAGCGCCTCCTGCAGGCCGTCCTGGG
>NC_044048.1:19751474-19753974 GCF_902167405.1 Gadus morhua | reverse complement strand
GTGTGTGTGTGTGTGTGTCTCTCTCTCTCTCTCTCTCTCTCTCTCTCTCTCTCTCTCTCTCTCTCTCTCTCTCTCTCTCTCTCTCTCTCTCTCTCTCTCTCTCTCTCTCTCTCTCTCTCTCTCTCTCTCTCTCTCTCTCTCTCTCTCTCTCACTATAGTGGTTTTATTATTATCACAGGAACAAATAACTGGGAACAGAAACCCTCCCTTCCGCACACACCTTGTAGCTAATCCCTCCCCCCCCATTCTCCCTTTACAGAAAATGGTGGAAAGACAGTTGGCCGAGTGGAAACGACATAACAATTAGCCAAATTTCAGTGTAACAAAGTATATTGATTTTATTCAATGAAATCTATTTTTTTAATTAAATAGATTAATAAAGACGAATAATAAAATAAATTACAAAAATAAATAAATTTAAATTAAAAAATAAATTACATTTAATTTTTGCAGCCCTTAATCACAGTCTCAAAGGGCTTAACAGGCCGCATATTTATGAGATGTTTTTCGTACTGTATTGGGTAGTGTTCGGTCTCTTTTGATAACAAAACACAATGTAGATCTTCATGATCAACTGCCACTTTGAGTCAGGGCGGCCAATCGAATGCTTGGCCCCGCCCCCCTGGCTCCCCAGGTAGGCTGACATCAGGCTGTGTGTGTGTGGGGGGAGGGGGGGGGGGGGGGGGGGGGGAGCGTGTGGAGCTCCGGGGGCAGTTCTGCTCCAGGACCCTGGGTCTACGAGGTCCGGCCCAGCTGTGGACCCCAGAGACACACCCTCGTGTTCCGGCCACATGGAACACATTTGGACCCGGCTCGCTGGATGTGTGTTTGTGTGTTGTCAAGGCACTGTGTGTGTGTGTGTGTGTGTGTGTGTGTGTGTGTGTGTGTGTGTGTGTGTGTGTGTGTGTGTGTGTGTGTGTGTGTGTGTGTGTGTGTGTGTGTGTGTGTGTGTTGTTGAGGCTCTGAGAGTGTGTGTGTGTGTGTGTGTGTGTGTGTGTGTGTGTGTGTGTGTGTGTGTGTGTGTGTGTGTGTGTGTGTGTGTGTGTGTGTGAGTGTGTGTTGTCGAGGTACTGTGTGTGTGTGTGTGTGTGTGTGTGTGTGTGTGTGTGTGTGTGTGTGTGTTGTTGAGGCACTGTGTGTGTGTGTGTGTGTGTGTGTGTGTGTGTGTGTGTGTTGTGATGGCACTGTGTGTGTGTGTGTGTGTGTGTGTGTGTGTGTGTGTGTGTGTGTGTGTGTGTGTGTGTGTGTGTGTGTGTGTTGTTGAGGCACTGTGTGTGTGTGTGTGTGTGTGTGTGTGTGTGTGTGTGTTGTTGAGGCACTGTGTTTGTGTGTGTGTGTTGTTGAGATACTGTGTGTGTGTGTGTGTGTGTTGTCGAGGTACTGTGTGTGTGCGTTGTTGAGATACTATGTGTGTGTGTTGTCGAGGTACTGTGCGTGTGTGTTGTTGAGGTACTGTGTGTGTGTGTGTGTGTGTGTGTGTGTTTGTTGTCAAGGCACTCTGTGCGTGTTGTCGAGGCACTTTGTGTGTGTGTGTGTGTTGTCGAGGTACTGTGTGTGTGTTTGTGTGTGTGTGTGTGTGTGTTTGTTGTCAAGGCACTCTGTGTGTGTTGTCGAGGCACTTTGTGTGTGTGTTGTCGAGATACTGTGTGTGTGTGTGTGTTGTCGAGGTACTGTGCGTGTGTGTTGTCGAGGTACTGTGTGTGTGTGTGTGTTGTCGAGGTACTGTGTGTGTGTGTGTGTGTGTTGTCGAGGTACTGTGTGTGTGTGTGTGTGTCAAAGCATTGTGTGTGTGTAAGTGAGAGTTTGGTTTTGGGTTAGTGCCTCGATGCATATTGCGTTTGCAGATGTTTCAAATGTGTTTGTGTTTGTGTGTGCAAATGTGTGTGTGTGTGTGTGTGTGTCTGTAAATCAGATCTATAAATCAATTAAAACTCGTATTTGACTAAAACCTGCGTGCAAGTGGCAATAAATTAAAAGCAAAGACGTTGCAGTAACCTTCATGAGGGAATTTGCAACCCTCTCCCTCTAAGCCAAGACTTGGATGGGACAGAAACTGATGCAAATTCCCCCTTGAAGACAGATTCCACGGGCCATCTGACTGCATTTGTGTCAACACACCCTGAAACCCACGTATCAGACTCCCTGACTATAAAACCACAGCAGCTGTGGGATCTCCTCATATACTCTAGATCAACATCTCCTACGTCTTCTTATTAATAGCTCCAGCAGGGAGAAACCATGATCTTCTCAGGCCCATCACAGTGTGTCTCTGTGTCGGCACGACATTGGAGACCTCAACCCGGACCGTTGGAGATGAACGACGGAAGAGGAGGAGAGACCGAAGGGGGAGGAGGGGAAGAGGGGAGGAGGGGGGAGAGAGGGAGGAGGAGAAGAGGGATCAGAGATAGAGAAGAGGAGGGGAAAGGAGGAGAGAGGGAGGAGATGAGGTTAGGAGAGGAGAGGAGAAGGGAGAAAAGAGGGGAGAGAGGCTAGGAGAAAG
>NC_044048.1:19738974-19741474 GCF_902167405.1 Gadus morhua | reverse complement strand
AGGTTTTTTATGGCTTAAATTAAAGAGCCTGTAATGATCTTTCATTTTGAACGTAGACCATTCCCAACCTATCTGTGTGGATAGTTTTCTTCTAAAAACAAAACATCCCTCGGAATCATCTTGGCTGTTAAAGGCCCACTATGCAACTTTTTTAGCCAAAATTACATTAAGTATGCAGGTTGAGAGTTATGCTGATGGTTCTGCATCCATTTCTGGGTCGATTGGTGGGTGTGTCATTTACCCATGTCGCCTCTCCAGTGAAAAAGCGCATATGCAACTTGCTCTGTTCGGACCGACACAATCCGGATGTGACGCAACGGAAGTATCCTCGAAAATGTAGTCAGATTGTAGTTTCGAAAATGCTTTACGGCACAGACACACACCCAAACATGGCACCGGCTAGATATAAACAGCCAGTTGCGAGGCAATTGTTGCATTCATCATGGATCAATCGACTAATGGTACGGCCACACCAACCGCGTTACTCGCGTTGGTTAACGCGAGTAACGCGCCTAACCTGACGCTTGATCATTGTGTGTCACAAAAATGGTTCAACGCGCCCAACGCGCCTGTGGCTGCGCTAGAGTCCGAGGTAGGAAACCCAAACGCCGCCGTGTTTGGGTGCATGATAGAGTTTAGATCGGGTTAGATTAAATAATCTCGGATATAAATAACGATCTCATCTCATCGTCATCCGTTTACCCGGGGTCGGGTCGCGGGGGGAGCAGCTCAAGCAGGGGGCTCCAGACTTCCCTTTCCCGGGCCACAATGACCAGTTCTGACGGGGGGATCCCGAGGCATTCCCAGGCCAGTGTTGAGATATAATCTATCCACCTAGTCCAGGGTCTTCCCCGAGGTCTCTTCCCCACTGGACGTGCCTGAAACACCTCCCAATGGAGGCGCCCAGTGGGCATCCTTGCCAGATGCCCGAACCACCTCAGCTGACTCCTTTCTAAGTAAAGGAGCAGCGGCTCTAATCCGAGTTCCTCACGGATGAGCTTCTCACCCTATCCCGAGACGCCATCCACCCTTCTGAGAAAACTCATCTCGGCCGCTTGTACCCGCGATCTCGTCCTTTCGGCCATCACCCAACCCTCATGACCATAGGTGAGGATAGGAACGAAGATCGACCGGTAGATCGAGAGCTTTGCCTTGCGGCTCAGCTCTCTTTTCGTAACAACGGTGCGGTAAAGCGAACGCAATACCGCCCCCGCTGCTCCGATTCTCCGGCCAATCTCACGCTCCATAGTACCCTCACTCGAGAACAAGACCCCGAGGTACTTGAACTCCTTCACTTGGGCTAAGGACTCATAAATAACGATAATCGGGTTAAATAACTTCACATGGTGTGTCTGGTGTGTTTCCAGCATTCGTAGTGTTGATCAGCCGAGAAATAGTCCGCCAAGACGTTGAGGTTGCTTAGCAACCAGAGACTCTGTCCATGCAAGTGAACGGAGCGTTCACTCTTCGTCATAACTATCAAACCAAACATCCTTCACATTCACCGAGCGAACATTATGAAAGTAAAATGCACATTTCTCGCTAAAAATGTTTCCATAAACGCATTTAATGGCGTAACTATGTTACTATTTCCACCCCCAGAATAAAGAAAGATGTCGGCCGTATGCTTCTGTGCAAGGGTCACTACTCTCTGTCGGTGATGTCGGGTCAAGCTCCACGCTGATTGGCTATCGTGGCTAAGCGTCACGCGTTGGAGCGTTGAAAGTTCTGAACTCCGGGCGTTGGTGCTTTACGGCACAGACCCCCAAACGCGGAACCGGCTCGATATAAACACAAGTAACTAAGGGATTGTTATATTCATCATAGATCAGCCGACTAAAAAGAGACAGAGAAACCCAATGTCGGAGGAACAGAAGAAGAGAAAAGGGAGACTGACCGACAGAGAGGCCAGACACGAGTAAACGTTGAGCAAGCTTTTCAGGAATAGCGTGAACTGAAAAAAAAAGAAGACTGCAAATCAGACGCCGACTCGGCCGTGTTGCTTTTGAAATTGAAAGTACCTTTGGGTGAACTTTGTCTTCGTGGTATTCTTGATGTTGATAGTCTCTGTACAAATGTGTTTGCTCAACCATTTTGTTGTGAGCCCTGTAAAAATTGTTTTCTCGACCGTTTTGTTGTGAGCCCTGTATGTTTCTAGCTTGCTTGGTTGCAACCATATAAACACCTTTGTTTCCATGGGTGTTTTGCTGTTCGTCCGTCTCGTCCCCCAGATACAGACTGAATCCCCGAATCCAGGTTCTTGTTTATTTAGATTATTATGTTGGCCAAACCTCTTACACTGATTGTTCTGTTCAACCTAAGATATAACAATTATAATCTAGGATATACATTCTCCCCGTCAACTATAAAAAAGGATGGATTTATGTTTATTGCAATACAAATACACCTTTTTAAAAATGTATAACCTTGCCTACACTTTATGAACATCTACTTCGGACATGGCTCCACGCATTCGCCGGCTTCTTTGAAAACAAATGCA
>NC_044048.1:19716474-19733974 GCF_902167405.1 Gadus morhua | reverse complement strand
TTGCATATTTACTTTGACACATGTTGGTGTACAGGATGAAAAGTAAGGGTGACAGCACACATCCCTGTGGTGAACCAGTAGAGGAGCAGAGTTGGCTGGACAGTACTCCATTAACCCTGACTCTCTGTGTCCTTTCAGTTAAAAAATCCACAATCCAGCCCACAAGATTAAAACCTAGGTTGAATTGTTCTAAAAGCCGGCTCGCCAGGATGTGTGGTTGGATTGTGTTAAAAGCCAGGAGGGACACGCTAGGCCGTGCTCCACCACAACGGGGCCAGCTCCTTATTTTGACAAAGTACTCAGGTTGTACTAACATAAGCCTACCCCTCCACACACACACGCACACACACACACACACGCGCACACACACACACACACACACGCACACTCACACACACACACGCACACTCACACGCACACACACACACATACAAACACGCACACAAACTCACACAGCCAACCACTAGCACAACATGTACGCAGACACACACACACACACGCGCACACACACACGCACACACACACACACACGCAAACACACACACACACACACACACAGCAAACCACTAGCACAACATGTACGCACACACACACACACACACACACACACACAAACACACACACACACACACACACACACACACACACACACACACACACACACACACACACACACACACACACACACACACACACACACACACACACACCCAACCATCAGCACAACATGCAGACACAAACAGACACACACAGATAGCCGCACCCATGCCCAGGCACTTATAGGGTCATACACACACCCTCCACCAGAACCAGCACAACTTGCGAGCAGAAACACAGACACACAGGCACACACACGAAAGACAAAGCACAGAGAGACACAAATACAAACACACACACACACACACACACACACACACACACACACACACACACACACACACACACACACACACACAAACACACACACAGAGAGTTTCAATTCGCCCCCACACGCTTTTCCTGTGGGGGCGAAAAGATAGAGAGAGAGAGAGAGAGAGAGAGAGAGAGAGAGAGAGAGAGAGAGAGAGAGAGAGAGAGAGAGAGAGAGAGAGAGAGAGAGAGAGAGAGAGAGAGAGAGAGAGAGAGAGAGAGAGAGAGAGAGAGAGAGAGAGAGAGAGGGCCCCAGACACCAACTGAAGCATCGTTAAGAAATTAATTGTCAACAAAGTCTTCAAATAAACATGTGTGTCTTGTCATGTGGGCTCTGGATAAAAAAAAGATCTTTACGACTTGCAGCGTGGGTGAAAGTAAATTATTGACGCATATCATAATCAGCAAAAACAAAAAAGACTCTTCTTGATACACGTCCAACGTGGGAATCCGTTATGCAAATAAGCACCATTCTACGGTTCTATGTCATTGCGTTTCATCTCCTGTATGCGCGACCTAATTTATCCTATTCCATAGAGCAGTAACAGTGGAACAACGTGTCGCCGGGGGCGACATCAAGTCAACCTTCATAAACCTGCACCTCTCGTCTCCTTGGTGGACGTCTCGCTACTGTGTCTCACCTGCGGGGATTACCTACGCGCGGCAGACAGAGAGGCGGCTCTGACGTCACCCTGGGATCGACTAGAGATGTGAAGAACGACCTCTTCATTCATTCATTTTGGAAAAGCAATTTTACCAACATATCTCAATTATTGTATTGGAAAGTCCGGTTGAGATTACTTTATTGAACCTGGGGTGAAATGTTTCTGTTACAATTGCTCAGCTCAAGATAAAGGAAAATAGAATAGTACATTTCAGTAAAACTTTTACGAAAACTGAAAGAACAGTTAGGCAGTAGAATTTGTCCACAACCAAGGAGGGAAAATGTTCATCCGTCCAACTAAATGTACGCATGTAAATAAAGAAATGAAACTCAAAAGCTCATGCCAATACATATGACTATAACGTGTCGCGTGAAAATATTTGAGCAAAAAAAAAAGTAATACCGGTAAGTTAATAACGTTAATAACGATGTTCTGTGCTTTACAATATCAGGGCCAAGGATAAATTACAGATGAAACACTTCCGCCTGCTGGCTAACGGCAGTAGTGCGCCGACTCTGTCTCTTGAAAAAATTATACCCTACATTTCATGACAAATGACAGGCTATTATATTATATTTATCATTTAATAAACACCACAGTTTAACAATGTAGTCTTTCTTAGTATCAGCCCTTTAAACTGCGTATTGTATGTTTGGTGAACGTGTCCGTCTTGAACGCAGCCCCGTCCCGGCCGACGGAGACGTGGACGCCGCGTCACGGGGCCGCGCACAAACAAAGTCCAAATAAGTTACAGACCGCAACTTTCTATCTCTCTGCTCTTATAAAGGACTGCTGGACAGAAATGGAGACAAGACGGGGGTCAAATCCAGATGCACAGTTCACCCCAGGTACCTCGACGGTTCTCAGGGACGTGTACCCAGGAGTAGAAGCGTTACACATGTAGAAATATCAACAGTACTCTCCGTTACTCCGTATGGCATGTGCCCGAGCACAGATACAGCAGGAGGAAGTTCACGTCCTGCCTATTTGTGACCATCTGTTCTTAGAATCCATAGATTGTAGTCGTGGTTTGAACTTGTCTTCGTCCTGACAGATCCGGGGGGTTCGCGGGGTCCCGCGGGTCCGGGGGATCCAAGCCCGCCGCTGATGTTCGGCAGGTCGCTGTCGGAGCCGGGTCGGTTCGCCCTGGCCGGGCTGTGCGGAGTCTCCCTGGGCCGGCTGTTCCACGGCCCCGGCAACCGGTGAGCCGAGAGAGCACCTGTCAGGCTCTCACATATGATCCCTTGGATATTGTTTTTATTTTTCAAGAGTCCCGGGTCCGTTACAACAAGTCTGTATCATAAATAGTGTTCGAAAAGTAAGACTCTCAGGTAGTTTAACAACTACGTCAATAACATCGGTAACCCAAACGTTTACTGTGGAGGCACAGTTTTATTCGGCAGTCAAGAGTTGGCACTCCAAACACACACTGTTGGCAGCACCTCCTAACCTCAACCCCTCACCCTCACCCACACCCTCCTCCTAACCCTCTACCTGACCCTCACTCTCACCGAACTGTGAAGACACATTCTGCTCCTTAACGATACCACATCACCACAACTACCTGTTGTTAAATGTCGTTACATCGCTTAAAAGCGGTACTTATGTGAGTAAATACATGGTAGGACATGGTCATGTACATTTACATTTAGGGCATTTAGCAGACGCTTTTATCCAAAGCGACCTACAATAAGTACATTTGTCAGAAGAAAGAAAAACAATATTTCACGGTCGGTACAGTAAGGATGTCCATAGAACCAAGTGCCAAGCACTAAGAATCACTAGGCTAACCCATTCCCCGTATAAAACAAAGATAGGTTGGATAAGACACTACACAATGTTAAGTACTATTATTAAGTGCAAGGACGTACAACAAACAATAAGTGCATAAAATGTTGAGTTTGCAACCAGAAAACGGCACTCTAAACAAGGTAATAAGTTGTGTAACCATGTTGTGTTGACTGTTATATTGATTAATAAGTAGTGTATCCATGTTGTGTGGACTGTTATAAGTTGTGTAACCATGTTGTGTGGACTCTTATAATAAGTTGTGTAACCATGTTGTGTGGACTCTTATAATAAGTTGTGTAACCATGTTGTGTGGACTCTAATAATAAGTTGTGTAACCATGTTGTGTGGACTGCTATAATAAGTTGTGTAACCATGTTGTGTGGACTGCTATAATAAGTTGTGTAACCATGTTGTGTGGACTCTAATAATAAGTTGTGTAACCATGTTGTGTGGACTGCTATAATAAGTTGTGCAACCATGTTGTGTGGACTGCTATAAGTAGTGTACCCATGTGTTGTGTGTCTGTGTGCGTTCCTCCAGGGACTTCCAGGAGCAGTGTCTGAAGGGTCTGGTGCTCTGGCTCGGTCTGGATGAGTCGGTGATGCCCGTCATGGCCGCCTTCCTGTCCGGCCTGGGGTTCGAGGGGACCGACACCTTCCTGTCCATCCTGCAGGAGGAGCCGCTGCTGGCCGGGGGGGCAACCCCCGTCATACAGGTACCCTCGTCTGTCTGTCTGTCTGTCTGTCTGTCCGTCCGTCCGTCCGTCCGTCCGTCTGTCTGTCTGCGCACGCGTGTGTGTGTGTATCTTTGTCTGTCTGTTTCTCTGTGTGTGTGTGTGTGTGTGTGTGTATCTTTGTATGTCTGTTTCTCTGTCTATCCGTCTGTCTGTGTGTGTGTGTGTCTGTTTTTCTGTGTGTGTGTCTGTTTCTCAGTCTTTGTGTGTGTGTGTGTGTGTGTGTGTGTGTGTGTGTGTGTGTGTGTGTGTGTGTGTGTGTGTGTGTGTGTGTGTTTGTTTCTCTGTCTGTCTGTCTACCTCTCCCACTCCCTTTTTGTTCATCTGACGTTCTTCAATGCGTCTAAAGAGTCCTATGATGTATTTAAAAAATCTATTGAATGTACAAGCTAATATGCACCCTTCTCCCATTGATGTCCAGTGAATGGGTCCTGTCTGGCTCTGAGTTGGGGTCGGGTACAGAGGGCTCTATGAATGTGTTCTATTAGAGTTCTATTATCCTGGAGCTATTCACGGGGAGCAGACTGTCTGCTGTAGCTTCTGCGTGAACTTAAAGCCGCCTTTCTCTTCTCTTCAGGACCTGGTGACTTTCTCTGTCAAGGACGGTAAGCTCTTTGTTCAAATGGAAAACGTTCACATTTTGAGAAGATGTTGTCCCCGAAATACACTTGTCATCCTCCAACATGCATGTCTTTCCCCACACACATCTCATCATTTCCAAGACACATCTCATCATTCCCAAGACACATGTCATCATTCCCAAGACACATCTCACCATTCCCAAGACACATGTCATCATTCCCAAGACACATCTCACCATTCCCAAGACACATGTCATCATTCCCAAGACACATCTCACCATTCCCAAGACACATGTCATCATTCCCAAGACTCATCTCATTCCCAACACAGATGCCCTCCGCCCAAAAACCTGTAATCTCCAGCACCTATGTCATCCCCCCAACACCTACGTCTTCGTCACAACACAGATGTCATCTCCAACTCTCTATCCTCCCCTCCTCCCCCCCTTCCCACCCTTTGTCCTCCTCCCCCCCTCTCTCCCCCCCCCCCCCCCCTGGTTCTGTGCCTCCCCAGGGCAGTACGACGCCCTCTAACCCCCCCCCCCCCCCCTGGTTGTGTGCCCCCCCAGGGCAGTACGATGCCCTCTAACCCCCCCCCCCCCCCTGGTTCTGTGCCCCCCCAGGGCAGTACGACGCCCGCTCCCGGGTCCTGATCCGCCACGTCTGCTCCCTGCTCCGGGTCGCCCCCCGACGGCTGGAGGAGTTCGAGGAGACGCTGGGGGAGACGCTGACCGAGGGGGGGGAGGAGAGCGAGTAAGAGAGGGGGGGACGGGGGGCTGGAGGGAGACGGGGGGGGGGAGGGATGGATGGATGGATGGTTGGATGAATGGATGGGTGAATGGTGCCTGATGGATGGACGGGTGAATGGTGCCTGATGGATGGACGGGTGAATGGTTGGGTAGATCACTAGGATGGATGTGTGAATGCGGCAGATCGATGAATGATTGAATGATTGAATGTTGAATGGATGGGTGGATGGATGATTGGTAGGATACCTGAGATGGTGCTGTGAGATGTGAGAGGGTGAGGGTATCTTCAAAATACATCACAATATTTGTCAAACTAACTCCATAGCATCTACTACTGTACAGTACCATGTAGAAGGAGAGGGTAGCCAAGGGGATAAGTAAGGGGGCCATCTCCCGCTCCTCTCACACTGAATCTCATCAGATCAGCAACGTGGACCACAGCGTCCTAAAACCACCCAGACCTCATTTAAGCCTCGTCACAGTTCCTCGATAAGAGGCGTCCCGGTCGAGACACACATCAGCAGTCCCGTATCGATATGAAGGTGATACATCGCCCAGATCTGCCCCTAAACAAACGGGGACATCATCTAGAGTCTGGAACAGGAGCAGAGATCGGCTGTCTGTATCTCCCTCTGATTCCGGTGTGTGTGTGTGTGTGTGTGTGTGTGTGTGTGTGTGTGTGTGTGTGTGTGTGTGTGTGTGTGTGTGTGTGTGTGTGTGTGTGTGTGTGTGTGTGTGTGTGTGTGTGTGTGTGTGTGTGTGCGTGCGTGTCTCTCTCTCCCTTTTTGCGGCTGCCTAATGTAGGACCCCCTTCAACTGTAAGTAGTTTTTTTGTTTCCCAGCTGAAGCGTTCCCGCATGTCGTCCCTCATTCCCAGCGCTCCCAGCAGGGCCGTCTCACAGCACAAAGCCTCTTCCCTGTGTGTGTGTGTGTGTGTGTGTGTGTGTGTGTGTGTGTGTGTGTGTGTGCGCGCTCTGCTGTCTCTGAACATCACCTGCATCCGCCTTTACCGCCAGTACGGCTGAAGGCTGTCTACCACAACGGATGAGCGGCGCAATGATTAGAAGAATTACATACGAGGATCCATCACGTTTTGGTGATGATCTGGAAGTTGGGGAAGGAGGGTGGAGATGACAGACTTTAGACTAGAGGGATGTTGGAGATGACAGGCTTTAGAAGGAGGTTAAAGATGACAGACTTTAGAGGGATGATCTACATGTAACGGGGGCTGACAACCGTTTTGGTGATGACCTGGATGTTAGGGAAGAGAGAGACTTCAGATGGATGGTGGAGATGACGGAGACTTCAGATGGTTGTTGGAGATGACAGAGACTTCAGAGGGAGGTTGGAGATGACAGAGACTTTAGAGGGATGATCTACATGTAATGGGGAATGACAAACGTGTCGGTGATGACTCGGATGTTCGGGAAGACATCGACTTTAGACGGTTGATAAACACGTCGGGGGGGATGACGTAGGTGTTCTCTCTAAGCCTCACCTGCATCCGGCTTTACCACCGGTACGACTGAAGGCTGATTCACCCAGCAGCGAGTGGCGTGCGTGCAGAGCTGGGCTCATGTGCTTCCACGGAGGCGCGGGGGGGTTTATGGGAGGACGGGCTGGCTGTTTACCGGCTGTTTACCGGCTGTCAGCCTCCACTCCAGACTGGCCACGTCTCCTTCCTACTCTCACATGTTCCATCTCCGTCTCTGCATGCATTAGAGAGGAGTCATCGCGCCGCAAGAGGAAGGAGAGAGGACGCAAGCTGCGGCGCTACCTCCTGATTGGCCTAGCCACCGTGGGCGGGGGCACCGTGATTGGTGAGTAGGGTTTGGGCGATCGCTCTGATCCACGCTGACGCGTGGCGTTATGCCGCGACCCCGGTGAGACGTCTGTTTTAAAGGGCACAGCCCCGGTCGGTGGCTCTGATATCCGGCACACGGTTTAGCAAGCCTCCCACGGGACAGATGCGGACCGCCACGTTATTTTTAACGAACAGACGCGGTTGAGTCCGTTATGATGGACAAGTGGAGGGGTGTAGGCATTGATGTGTGGAGGGCAGTGGACGTGTCTCAGGTACAAATGACACCTGCCCCCTCTGTACTTTCCAATGTCAAACGAGATTAGGGCCCCACGTGGTCGAGGGTTTTCTAATCATCAATGAGGCGTTTGGCACGATTACCTAAACAATGTACCGTCAGAACACTGGGGGGATGTTTGCTGGAGATGGGCCTCTGTACACCTATGGAGATATTCCATAAAGGAGCAGCATTTTCCAGCTAGAATAGTCATTTACCACATTAACAATGTCTAGACTGTATTTCTGATTCATTTAATGCAATCTTCACTGACAAAAACCTGTGCTTTTCTTTAAAAAAGAAGGACATCTTCTTATTTTGAAACATTGTGCTGAACTGTATATGCTCCTTCTGTAATCCTTCTTTGGTCGTTCTGGTGAGAGCTGGACGTAGAGGGCCAAGCTGGGACGGGTGGGTTGGGGGGGGAAGGTATCTGTGCTCATTATTGGATGGACATCATTAACCCTTTTTAGGGTCAAAATATATATTTGGGATATATGATATCAAATGTCAAATATGAGTAATATTTTATATACGAATACGTGAAATGTTGTTAAAAAAAAGAGACGTGAAGAAAGAAAATCGATATTTAAAAAGAAATCTTCTAAGTGACCCCCCAACATTTGATCGGGTGGGTTCATCCAACGATAGCCCCCCGTCCGCTAACACTGACCTGTGCCCCCCCCTGCCAGGTGTGACCGGGGGGCTGGCGGCGCCCCTGGTGGCGGCGGGGGCGAGTGCCGTGCTGGGCGCCGGAGGGGTGGCGGCGCTGGGCTCGGCCACCGGCATCGTCATCATGGGCTCCCTGTTCGGGGCGGCGGGGGCGGGGCTGACCGGTGAGTCTGGGGGGGGGGGGGGGGGCTGACCGGTGAGTCGTGGGGGGGGGGCTGACCGGTGAGTCTGGGGGGGGCGGGGGGGGGGGCTGACCGGTGAGTCTTGGGGGGGGGGGGCTGACCGGTGAGTCTGGGGGGGGCGGGCTGACCGGTGAGTCTGGGGGGGGCGGGACTGAGCAGTTAGTCTGGGGGGGCGGGACTGAGCATTTAGTCTGGGGGGGCGGGACTGAGCATTTAGTCTGGGGGGGCGGGACTGAGCAGTTAGTCTGGGGGGGGCGGGACTGACTACTATGTCATAGACTTCAGAGGGATGCTCTACATGTAATGGGGATGACATCCGTGTCGGTGATGCCTCGGATGTTAGGGTAGCCATCGACTGTAGAAGAGGGATTATCAACATGTTAGGGGGGATGACAAAGGTGTTGGGGGGTACAGAAACAACATGCTCGTCGGGGAGGACCACCGCGTTGGGGAACGACTGCAGGCTGCGCTCCATCCCCTGGATGGGGGGGCTGCGGGTTCGTGTGTGGACTGCGGAGGAGGCACTCGAGTTAACCGCTGTGGACGCCCAGGGCTGACCCTGGACCAGGTGTGTGGGCGGAGGTCCACCTGCAGAGTGCTCAGAGAGCCGCGGTGGTTGGGAAGCACTCCATGGACGCAGCCCGTTTACGGAGTCTGAATCGGTTGTGATTGTGTCCCTGAAGTGCGGGCACTGGAGCCTCTGCTCTCTCTCTCTCTCTCTCTCTCTCTCTCTCTCTCTCTCTCTCTCTCTCTCTCCCTCTCTCCCAGTATATTCTGTAATCACCTCAACCTCTTGTTTGCCTGTCCTCTGTCTGCAGGTTACAAGATGAACAAGTGCATCGGGGCGATCGAGGAGTTTGAGTTCCTGCCTCTCAGCTCGGGGAAACACCTCCACCTGACCATCGCAGTGACCGGCTGGCTATGTGGCGGCAAGTTCAGTAAGGAGAGAGAGAGAGAGAGAGAGAGAGAGTGTGGCTTCCACACTTCTGTGATTGACCGGTGTGTGGCTTCCACACTCCTGTGATTGACAGGTGCGTGGCACATCAGGGAACTAATCCTGTTAGAGAGGCCCTTATTGGCTTAATTGACTGAGAGCCAAATAAGCCCACTTCCGGCTCCTTTCTGACCAATCAGGGCTTCTCTCCCGGCTCCGACAACAGATATTCTCAGAGTGCATTTCACTGACTTATAGCTGATGTCTGAGCTTGGATGACACACAAATAATAGCCACCGTATTGTACCTCTTTTATTGTTAGTATTTACTATCAATAGCCCAATGACGAATGCATCTACATGCGGACGGGGGTTAACACCCATCCTCTTACCTCCTCCCCTTGGGTGCACGCTAATCCCTCCAACCCCAGTATACCTTCGCTGTCTTCCGGCAAAACAAACCACTTTTGCACAGCGCTGCGGTAATTGCGGTTGTTGTCGGCGTAAACACAGGTGCCCTCTTTGAAATACTCTACGCCGAGAACCACTTTAGACACAAGTGGAGCTCTGTCCCTTCGTCACCCTGACAAATGGCCCCCCGTCCCACCCCCTACGCACAACCTCCTCTCCCCCCTCCTCCATCTCCTCCTCCCTCCATCTCCTCCTCTCCCCCCTCCTCCATCTCCTCCCTCCATCTCCTCCTCTCCCCCCTCCTCCATCTCCCCCTCCCTCCATCTCCTCCTCTCCCCCCTCCCTCCATCTCCTCCTCCCTCCATCTCCTCCTCTCCTCCCTCCTCCATCTCCTCCTCTCCCCCCTCCTCCATCTCCTCCTCTCCTCCCTCCTCCATCTCCTCCTCTCCCCCCTCCTCCATCTCCTCCTCCCCCCCCCTCCTCCATCTCCTCCTCTCCCCCCTCCTCCATCTCCTCCTCCCTCCATCTCCTCCTCCCCCCCCCTCCCTCCATCTCCTCCTCTCCCCCCTCCCTCCCTCCATCTCCTCCTCCCCCCCCCCTCCCTCCATCTCCTCCTCTCCCCCCTCTCTCCCTCCATCTCCTCCCCCCCCCCAACCAAACAGCTTCTCCTCCCCCAGATCACGTTCATCACAATTATTGTAATTTTTGTTCAGTGACTTTCTATTTATACTTGGTTTTCTCCCTCTTGGACTGTTGCCATTGTACAATACCTGTAAAATACCTATGACTGTATGGAGATAAATTACAGTGAATACATTTAATAAATGTGATCAATTTAATAAATTGAATAAATACAGAAAACAATCAATGCATATGCAATGATTCCCTGTCGCCCCCTCCCTCCTCCCCCTCCCCCTCCACCTCCACCCACTCCACCTCCTCCTCCTGCTCCCCCTTCCCCCCCCTCCTCCTCCTCCTCCCTCCACCCGCTCCTCCCCCTCCTCTTCCTCCTCCCCCCCTCCTCCCCCTCCTCCCCCTTCTCCCCCTCCTCTTCCTCCACCTCCCCCCCTCCCCCTCCTCCTCCCCTTCCTCCCCCCCCTCCCTCCTCCCTCAGGTTCCTTCCAGGCTCCGTGGAGCAGCTTGGGGGAGTGCGGGGAGCAGTACTGCCTGGTGTGGGAGTCGCGCTTCCTCCGGGACCTGGGCTCGGCCATGGCCTCTCTGCTGGACGGGCTGGTGGGCATGGTGGCCCAGGAGGCCCTGAAGTACACCATCCTGTCAGGTGGGTGGGGCCGGGGCCGCGCTAGGCCGTGAGGCGCTAGGCCGCGAGGCGCTAGTCCGCGAGGCGCTAGGCCGCGAGGCGCTAGTGGTTAGTGGCGTCAAGCTAGGGCTCTGGTTTACTGTAAAATGGACTTCTGTGTTCGAGAGAATAACACTTTTTATGTTTGTCGCTACAATGCTAAGCTTACATGCTATGCTACAATGCTATGCTTCCATTCTATGCTACAATGCTACGCTACAATGTTCAGCTAAAACGCTACCCTACAATTTTACCCTACAATGTTACTCTAATGTTACGCTACAATGCTATGTAGCAATGGTAAGCTACAATGTTACACTCCGATGCTACACTCTAATGTTATGCTACAATGCTATGCTACAATGTTATTCTACCATGCTAAGCTACAATGTTACACTCTAATGTTACACTCCAATGTTACACTCCAATGTAACGCTACAATGTTACAATATGATGCTAAGCTACAATGTTACGCTTCAACGTCACGCTGCGGCGTTCTGCTCCAGCGCCCGGCTCTGACCCGCCGCCCGTGTCCCCTGAGCAGGCATCGTGACGGCGCTGACCTGGCCGGCCGGGCTGCTGGCAGCGGCGTCCGTCATCGACCACCCGTGGTGCGTGTGTCTGAGCCGCTCCGCCGAGGTGGGCAAGCACCTGGCGCAGGTGCTGCAGAGCCGACGGCAGGTAGGCGTCCCCCCGTCAGAGCACCAGGTGGGAGTGGGGTTGGCCCGTACAAGCCGTTTAGAAAATCGGCCTCTTCTGACATCACAAGTGGGCGTGTCCACCTAAATGTGGGCGTGTCCACCTAGATGTGTGCTGGATAGATTCAATCTACCGGCCCACCCAGTGGACCGTAGGAAACGTTGCTCATCTATCCGTCCTACGTCCAGGGGTGGACACGCCCACCTGTGATGTCAGAAGAGGCCTGATTTTCAAAACGGCTTGTAACGGCTAATCCCACTCGCACCTGGTGGTGTAATATGTCACCTTTTATGTAATCGCACCGCTTGAGCAGTACAAAGGCCCGCAGAAGAAGACACCAACGCAACAGTGCCCGCTTATTATTATTATACACAGAGGTTGCTATTACGCCCTCAGACACACCTGAAGCTAATGCACCTGTGCTACCTTTACCTAGAGACTGCATGTACTGCATTCATTCATGGCTGCATTCATTCATGGCTTGGCCTTGTTGTAATGAGAGAGGACAGGTCAGCCAGTGAACACTAGAAAAAAGGCCACTCCTAAAATAAGCAAAAAAATATTAGTGCAAGATATTTTTGCTTTGTAATAAGCAGAAGTATCTGCCAATGGAACAAGTGAAAATTGTCTTAGTAAGATATCTTGAAATAAGACATTATATTGAAGCCTAACAAGATAAGAGTGATCTTGAAATTAGCTGGGGAAACTAATTTTTAGAAATATATTTTACTAGTATTGTGATGTAAAAGATGTGATGTAAAAGACGATTAATCTTTTACAAATAACACAGCAGCTTAAAAACCTAATGACATGTCAAAAAAGCTTGTTTAACCCGAGATATGACTCAAAACAAGATGTTTTCAAGACAGTTTCACTTAACAAAATATTCAAGATGCACTGTCTAAAAACAAGCTCCTTTATGTCACTTAAATCTTGCTCTTTAGGTGATTTTGTCTGATATTAAGTGTGATGAGATATTTTATAGATATATTATATATTTTTTTATATACTTGGCAAGATTTTGAGTTTTTGCAGTGAAGTCGGCATCGTGGTTACATCAGTGTGGAGCTACTCTGTGTCTGCACGGTTCGTCCAGAGATTGAGTTACTTCTGGTTCACACTTGGACCAGGAGGAGATACCCTGTATCCATAGGCTGCTAGCATCGCCTAGTAGTGAACTGTAGGAACTGAAGCTACGTTGCCTCACTACCTCCGTGCTCACACTAGCTTGCACACAAACAAACCGGATTGTTTGAGCGAAAGGATAAACCCCAGGCTAATCTTGTGATGTCGTTATCAGTGTTGACATAGCTCGGAGTTCTTTGCTCAGAGCGGCGGTGCCCTTGCGAATCCGCTCAGCTCAATGAGGGTTGAAGTAGCTTGGTTGGCAACGCTCTCCTCGTGTGTTTGAAGGGGAAACGTCCGGTGAGCCTGATCGGCTTCAGCCTGGGGGCCAGAGTCATCTACTACTGTCTGCAGGAGCTGGCCAACGACAAAGGTACGACGAGGCTGTGTTCTGCTGCCAGGGCCCGCCGGCTTGTAGTAGTGACGGAAACTAATTATTTTTAAGTCACACTATTTCGATTTCCGTTATAACAATTGTCAGCTCAAGTGGTTTTAATTCCCCCAAAAAGTTTTTTCTACAAATTGTTTGTTTCAATATTCGGTCAGTTACTCTAAAGAATATATGCATTATATTATATTATAAAAATAACATGTTCCCATTAATTGATCAATCGTAGAAAGACTTTTGATTCCTCTGGCTACTTATTAGTGGACCAATGGTGACGTGTGTGTGTGTGTGTGTGTGTGTGTGTGTGTGTGTGTGTGTGTGTGTGTGTGTGTGTGTGTGTGTGTGTGTGTGTGTGTGTGTGTGTGTGTGTGTGTGTGTGTGTGTGTACGTGTGCGGTGTACGTGTGTGTGTGTGCGCGTGTGGTGTACGTGTGTGCGTGTGTGTGTGCGTGTGTGCGTGTGTGTGTGCGTGTGTGCGCGCGGTGCGTGTGTGTGTGTGTGTGTGCAGGCAGTGAGGGGATGGTGGAGGACGTGGTGCTGCTGGGGGCCCCGGTGGACGGGTCGGAGAAGGCCTGGGAGCGGATCAGCAGGGTGGTCGCCGGGAAGATCGTCAACGGCTACTGCCGGTAAGACCCCCCCCCGCCCCTGTTCAGGACCCCAGACCCCCAGACCCCCGTCCTAGGCCCCGGCCACATGGAGCCCAAACGGGCGAAAACAACCCGGTTTGGTTTTACGTGGTTCAGGAATATCTCCGTAAGGACGGAGTCATGGCGTCGAGGTTGCGTGATGTCGTGGTTCTCCCCCCTTGTGCCTCCCTCAGGGGCGACTGGCTGCTGGGGTTCCTGTACCGCGGCTCTGCAGCGCAGATGTCGGTGGCCGGGCTGCAGCCCGTGGAGCTCAACGACCAGCGCGTCATCAACGTGGATCTGTCCTCGGTGGTGAGTCCTTAAAGGCTGTCTCAGCCGTGTTGGGCCGCGTGTCTTCTGCTGGTGTTTGAAGCGAGATCCCAAATGAACAGAGCCAGCTCGCCCCTCCCTTCCGTGTTTCCAGTAAAAACGTTCATGAACGCAACGCAAAACCCCACAACACCCACCCCTTGCCGGTGATTGGTTGGATACTATTTATTTTGGTTTTGAGTGGTTGGTAGAACCATTTGTTTTTGTGTACGATCTCGGGGCATTGGTTGCCTAGAGACGCGTTTTTTTGACGGCCTACGGGATATTTTTTATGAACGTGCTAATTTATGTTTCGGCCTAGAATCTGATACATGCTGATGCAACCTTTAATGGACTGCATTGATACAGCGCTTTTCTAACCAGCGGCCACTCAAAGCGCTGTACGATATCGCCTCACATTCACCCATTCATGCACACCGTCACACACACCGACGGCGGTGTCAGCCGCGCAGGGCGACAGCCAGCTCGTCGGGAGCAGTCAGGGTGAGGTTGTCTCGCTCAGGGACACCTTGACACATCGAACTAGCATCCTTCCTGTTACCAGCCGACGCGCTCTCCGTCCTTATGTTGCCCTGTCGGGGCGCAGGTTTTAAGGTGGATGGCGGAACAGAGGGGAATCCAAAGCGATTGCGTTTCGAATGGCTCCGTGAGTGAAGCTGTGACTAAATAACTCTGACTCTAAATCATGGAGAATGGGGGAAAAAGCAGCAACACTTTTGTGTGGCGGCAAAACGCTTTGCGCTATTATTATTTAGTCATGACTGAGGGAGCACTTAGAGTATTCTCTCTGGATGGCGAAACTGAACCGGATTTTAAACCAAATTGGAGTGCGACTTTATAACATTGATTTAGGAGCCGAATTTGATGTATAAAAAAACCCGCGTTCAGTATTAACAGAGCTTTCTAGAAATAAAAAAAAGATGTAAATGTAGCCCCCTAGCACTCGGTACACACGGTTTGTGTCTTCAATGCTGCACCAGTTTTCTTTACAGATCCTTTTTTTCCTTTTGTTAAATTAACCGAAGTGTGTGTGGTGTGTATCAACGCTCTGCATCTCAGAAGAACTGGAGCTGGGCTTCTCTTTATCCAACCTAGACACAAAGACGAGTGACACACATTGCCTGTTATCAAATGATGGACCTTTTATTAAGAGAGGGCTTCGATTCCATAGCTCGACCCGGGTCACGTTTAACATGTCAGATAAAACAGAGACCAACAGAAGGAGGCCACTGTTGGCCTTCAGTTTCCAGCCAGGTACGACCTTCATCCCCAGTCCTATGAGAGCCACTCTTGTGAACGAGGGAATGCCAGTTGGCCTCCGGCGGTCACGACTTCTGTGGCGCTAGAATCAGCAGAACCAGGTCGGTGTGTTGGCTGTTCCTCCCCGAAGCCCCGTGACGCACATCAGCACACGACACGCGGCAGACAAGAACTTGATTCAACTGATTTAAACACAGCGGATTTCCCTGTGGTTGTGATGAGGCTCCGACATAAAGGGTTCTGCGCGTGTGTTCCCCAGGTCAAAGGTCACCTGGACTACATGAAGCAGATGGACACCATCCTGGTGGCGGTTGGCATGCCGACCCGCGAGGCCCCCGGCGCCTCTGCCTCCTTCGGGCCCCTGAACTCGGTCACTGTCAGAGAGGCGGACCACCCTGACCCCCCCGGACTCGCAGACCCCCAGGCCCCGGGCAGCCACCCCAGCGCCACCAGGGAGAGGGATGAGGGGGGAGAGAGGGAGGGGGAGGGGGGGGGAGAGAGGGAGACGGAGGGGGGGGGACAGGAGGAGACGAGCGACGGCTGGGACATCCCTGACATCTCGGACCTCCTGGCGTCCCTCGGCGACGACGGAAACGAAAACGACGTCGTCGGCGATCGTCGCCCCGGGGACGCCGGCACCCCCCCCCCGCCCGCCCCCCGGGCCCCGGACAGTCCCGCCGAGGACGGGGAGAACCTGTCCTGGGGTTGGGACGACGCCCCCTGGGCCGCCCAGAGCAAACACGTCAAGCGGGGGGACGGGGCGGGCAAACCGAACACGTGACAGGAAATGCTTCGTTCTCTCGCTTTTTTTTCTTTTTTACGCTACAAACTCACGGGAGGGGCGCGGTCATCTCGCCCTGGACTCAGACCCCCCCCACCCCCCCCCCCCCCCCCCCCCCCCCCCGTGCCCGCTGCCAGTCATTATCAGTGTAACAGAGATCATTTAGATTTTAAGTCATCATGGCTTTTTAACTGGCTGGCTAGCGCCTGGTGAGGACGCGCCAGTGTTGAGCGACGTGTGTGTTTGTGTATTCTCCTCGGAGCCGAGAGACGAGGTGGAGCGGATGATGTTCAAAATCATCCACGCAATATTCTGCTCAATTTAACGCAGGCGACGCCGCAGGTGCCATCGCCATCCCAGAATATTATCCCATCTGGTGGCTCGGTTGCCATGGGAATTACCGATGCAATCAGATGCTTGTTTTTGCAATCATTTCGTGTCGTGTCGTCGGTGAGAGGGAGATTAGTTCGGGGAGCTTCAAGGAGTTGACATTCTTTATTTATTCCGAACCAGTGTGTGTCCCATTAGTACTGCTTGTTGTACCACCCCCCCCCCCCCCCCCATAATGTGAATGTGTGTATTGCTCTGTAACAGGCCAGTGTCTAGCCACCAAGGCTAGCCACTTGCCTAACATTACGTTGATTTAAAGAGGTTTTTTAATTGAATGTACCTTGAGTTCTAGTGACCCATTATTTTCTCGAGTCATTTTGTATAGACTGGGGGATCCAACGACTGAAGGAGAAAAACAAAGAATGAATGAATGAATGCGTGTGAATCGACCGCAGACTTCTAAACCAATGGGTGCTTCTGCCAAACCATAACCACACTGTTGGCACCCATTTCAGTTCGACTAGTGAAGTGATTTTATTTTTTCCTTTTCTTTTTCGTCCAAAAAAAAAACCAAATGATGATAATAATAATAATGTGTCACTCGCAGATGGAATGGTGCCGTGTTAATATTTCAGTTGACTACATGTTCTCTGACACTGCTACAATTAAAAGCCTCTCGGGGGGTTTTGTTACGAGAGAGAGAGAGAGACTGAGTCACTGTCACTGGTTACAGGTTTGTCTGCGAAACGTCTCAGCTCGAGGAAAGCGCGTGCAGTTCTCCCTGCGGGCGTTTCAACGCTCTCCCATCGTCCATCCCCTCCTGGGACCAGTGTGGGCCTTCTGGGGGGTCACCGACCCCCATCCCCGCACACCACAACCTCTGCTTCAAACCCACCCAGGAACCACCCCGCCGCCACCGCCGACGGTCCGACCACAGAGAGGCGTAGACGAAGGACGAGAT
>NC_044048.1:19658974-19711474 GCF_902167405.1 Gadus morhua | reverse complement strand
TATCTCGTGCAGTAAGATAAACGTCAAAACCTATGAGTAACATTTCCTCAACACAAAATATATTTTTTTCCGTGCTCAAACAAAGAACAGAATAACGAACAAGTCATGCTATAAATATCATATCTATTTTAAATAACTACTGATACAACGCACAGCGCAAAAAGTACAGCCGGTCCTTTTTAATTCCTCTAAATGTCACATTCCCCTCATGAGGTAAAAGTGGTGGATTCATTTTGAAAGACCAAAGTGGCCTTCTGCGGCACCTCGTGTTCTGGTGAGAGACACACGGGTCACACCCCAGGTTCTGTCTCACACCCCAGGCCCTGTCTCACACCCCAGGTCCTGTCTCACACCCCAGGCCCTGTCTCACACCCCAGGTCCTGTCTCACACCTCACGTCTTGTCTCATGTGCTGTCTCACACCCCACATCCTGTCTCACACCTACAGGACGTGGGATGTGAGACAGGACCTGGGGTGTGAGACAGGAACTGGGGTGTGAGACAGGACCTGGAGTCTCACACCCCACGTCCTGTCTCACACCCCAGGTGTTGTCTCACAGCCCGTCCACGTCCTGTCTCCCGCCCTATGTCCTGCCTCACACCTAAGTTCTGCCTCACACCCCACGTCCTGTCTCACACCCACGTCCTCTCTCACATCCCACCCACGTCCTGTCTCACACCCCACGTCACATCTCATACCCCACATCCTGTCTCACACGTACATCCTGTCTCACACCCCGCCCACGACCTGCCTCACACCCCACATCCTGTCTCACACCCCACATCCTGTCTCACAACACACACCCTGCCTCACACCCCACATCCTGTCTCACACCCCACATCCTGTCTCACAACACACATCCTGTCTAACACCTCAGGTCAACAACGACCAACCACCGCTATTCTCAGATTAACCTCCATCTCTTTACCTTTTGGTTCTCCTTACTTATCTCGCGCTTGTTATTTTTACTCAAAGCCTAAGAAGCCATTTTCTCTTAACCCCCCCCCCCCCCAGACAGAGTATCAGGTTCGAGTGACAACGTTGAGATGTTGTTCCGAACCGCTAATATCTACAAAGGCTGTCGTTTTAATGAGGGCTTCTCGATTAAGCTTTTAATTACTTTCTCTCATTTGTTTCTTATCTCAACCCTCAACCCCCTTAATTAACCGACACACTCCAGTGTGCTTATAATTTATTCAAAAGCCTGTGTGTGCACAAGTGTGTGTGCCTGAAATTCTGTGCTTTTGATTGAAAGACCCCCCCCCCCCCCCCCACACACACACACACACACACACACACACACACACACACACACACACACACACACACACACACACACACACACACACACACACACACACACATTATCTCCAGCCGATTCTCTTTGTTTACGATTTGTCAAGACAAGACGTGCGACAAATAAGGTGATTACTTTAAAACGAGGAACTGTGCGTCACTTACGGTCAGCCACTCGCTCCCTCTTCCCATGGAACCGTCAAACCTTTTCCCTCCCCTGCATTTCAATGGAAACCTCCGCAAGGGGATTTGAATTCATTTCATAATGCGACGTTGAGACGGCGAACTGTCAGAAGCGTTTGAAGTGGCAGAACGCGCCGGAACATACAGACGGAGAAATTAAGCAGCACCACCTCGCAGTTCTCGACATCCCAACCTGCAGCTCTGTGCTACATGCCATGAACCCCCCCCCCCCTCCCCACGTCTTTCTTCACTCTCCTGTCCCTAAAAAGGAAACAAAACAACACAAAAGCCCATAGAAAAGACTATAAATATGATTGACTGCTTCCCATTCATTCACCTCAGACTAATCAGGCTTAGCCTACTTTTAGTCCCCCGTTACCCCCGTCCTATCCCGCGGGTTATCTTCTCCTTGGAGGGTCCTAGCGTCCCTAATTCCCGCCCTCATCCTCTTAGCGGTTGGGACGTCCCCCTTAGCGGTTGCGACGTCACCCGTAGCGATTGTATTGTCCCCCTTAGCGGTTGTGACTTCACCCTTATCGGTTGCGACGTCACCCTTAGCGATTGCGACGTCACCCTTAGAGGTTGTGAAGTCCCCCTTAGCGGCTGTGACGTCCCCCTTAGCAGTCGCGACGTCCCCCTCAGCGGTTGTGACGTCCCCCTTAGCGGTCTTTACCTCACCCGTAGCGGTTGTGATGTCTCCCTTAGCAGGGCGATGTCGCCCTTAGCGGTCTCAACGTCACCCATAGCAGTTGTGAAGTCCCCCTCAGCGGTTGTGACCTCACCCTTAGCGGTGGTGACCTCACCCTTAGCGGTCTTTACCTAACCCTAAGCGGTCTTTACCTCACCCTTAGCGGCGGTGACCTCACCCTTAGCGGCGGTGACCTCACCCTTAGCGGCGGTGACCTCACCCTTAGCGGTCTTTACCTCACCCTTAGCGGCGATGACCTCACCCTTAGATGCGGTGACCTCACCCTTATCGGCGGTGACCTCACCCTTAGCGGTGGTGACCTCACCCTTAGCGGTCTTTACCTCACCCTTAGCGGTGGTAACCTCACCCTTAGCGGCGGTGACCTCACCCTTAGCGGTCTTTACCTCACCCATAGCGGCGGTGACCTCAACCTTAGCGGCGGTGACCTCACCCTTAGTGGCGGTGACGTCACCCTTAGCGTCGGTGAACTCACCCTTAGCGGCGGTGACCTCACCCTTAGCAGCGGTGACGTCACCCTTAGCGGTGGTGACCTCACCCTTAGCGGCGGTGACCTCACCCTTAGCGGCGGTGACCTCACCCTTAGCGGAGGTGACCTCACCCTCAGCGGCGGTGACCTCACCCTCAGCGGCGGTGACCTCACCCTTAGCGGCGGTGACGTCTCTCTTACCGGCGCGCTGCAGGAGGCGGTGGGCTCCTGGTGGCTGTAGTCGTCCCCCTCCTGCGGCGGGCCCCTGGGGGCCCCGGCGGCGGGCCCCGGGGACGGCGGGCGCGACGGCGCCCCCAGGTACTGGTGGGGCAGCGGGGGGTGGCTGAGGGCGGCCACGCGGCGGGCCTGCCGGCGTGCGGCCAGCAGGATGCGGCAGTAGGTGAAGCAGATGGCGCCAGACGGCAGGAAGAAGGTGAGCACCGACGCCACCAGCGCGAACGGCAGCGTGACCTGCAGCCGGCACTGGAAGGCCGGGGCCCCGGGGCCCCCCGCCAGCAGGAAGTAGGGCGGCGGGTACGGCGCCGGGGAGCCGTACGACGACAGGCTGGCGTTGCCCCCTTCGCCGCCGCCGAGCACCCCGTGTGTCGGCAGGTGGTGTCCTCCACCACCACCTCCTCCGCCTCCTCCCCCACCCCCTCCCCCGTGGCCCAGGCTGTGCCACCTCATCTCGATGGGCAGGAAGGAGGCGAGCGCGGCCAGCCCCCAGGCGGCGGCCACCAGCAGCAGGGCGCGCGGCGGCGTCATGCGCTGCTTGTAGCGCAGCGGCGAGATGATGAGCAGGTAGCGGTCCAGGCTGATGACGCACAGGTTCAGGATGGAGGCGCTGCAGCACATGACGTCGAAGCAGAGCCACACGGGGCAGAAGGCGGGCCACAGCACCCAGCCGCCGCACAGCACGTTGAGCATGGCGGGCGGCATCACCACCAGCGCCACCATCAGGTCGGACAGGAAGAGCGACACCAGGAAGCAGTTGGAGGTGCAGCGCAGCGAGCGGTGGGCCAGCACCAGGGCGATGAGCAGCACGTTGCCGCACGCCGTCATGAGGATGATGGCGCCCAGCATGAAGGCCAGCAGCCAGGGGCCGCTGCCCGTGACGCCCCACGCGCCGCCGCCAGCGCCCGCCGCCACACCGCCGGCGACGGAGGGCGGGAAGCTGGCGTTCTGGCTCTCCGACGGGCCGCCGGGGTCCATGCCTGGCCTCGGGGGGCCGTCGGAGCCGAGCCGGAAAGGAGGATGAGGAGAGACGGTTGCCGCAGCGATCAAAAGGTGACAAAGTTAGGGCATGGGCGGGGGGATTGGGGGGGGTCGCGCTCCACAGGGGGCGTCCTACTTCCCAACAATACTTTGCTTTTGAAAGGGGGACAGAGAGAGAGAGAGAGAGGGGGACAGAGAGAGAGGGAGGGAGACAGAGAGAGAGAGGGGGACAGAGAGAGAGGGAGGGAGACAGAGAGAGGGAGACAGAGAGAGAGGGAGACAGAGAGAGGGAGACAGAGACAGAGAGAGAGAGACAGAGATAGAGAGAGGGAGACAGAGAGAGAGAGAGAGAGAGAGAGAGGGGGACAGAGAGAGGGAGACAGAGAGAGAGACAGAGATAGAGAGAGGGAGACAGAGAGAGAGGGGGACAGAGAGACAGAGAGAGGGTGACAGAGAGAGAGAGAGGGAGACAGAGGGAGTCAGACAGAGAGAAGGAGACAGAGAGAGGGAGACAGAGAGAGGGAGACAGAGGGAGTCAGACAGAGAGAAGGAGACAGAGAGAGGGAGACAGAGGGAGTCAGACAGAGAGAAGGAGACAGAGAGAGGGAGACAGAGGGAGTCAGACAGAGAGAAGGAGAAAGCGAGAGACAAATAGAAAGCGAGAGAGATACAGCGTCGGCACTCTCACGCAGGGCGTCCTTCCTAAACAGAGGCCACGGGGTTCTTGTTGTAGCGAAAAGTCCCAGCGTCTTCCTCCTCCTCCTCCTCCTCCTCCTCCTCTTCTCCGGGGTTAACAGCTCTGCTCTCCATGACTCACGATCACGGTCGTCTCTCTCTCTCTCTCTCTCTCTCTCTCTCTCTCCCGGGAGTGAGAAACCTTCAGGCTCTGTTGTCACCTCCTCCTCCTCCTCCTCCTCCTCCTCTTCCTCTTCCTCCTTTGCCCCCAGGCGTCGGGGAGCTCTCACCCGCGCGGCGCGCTCCGTGGCCCCATGCTGCTGGCCGGTGTCGCTGCCTGCTCTGCCTGCTCTCGGGCGCGGAGACACTGAGACGCTCTGCCGCTCGCTGGGGGCTCTCAGCTCGCCGGCGTGTCACCGCGACGACCGCCACCCAGGGGGAGGGCCCAGCGATGAGGTGGGCTGCTCCCGTTTAAGCGTGACCGAACGGTGGAGGGGAAGGAGTGTGGGGGAGGAAAAAAGTGTGAGAGAGAGAGGGAGGGAGATTGAGAGAGGGAGAGAGAGGGACAGGAGGGAGGGAGAGAGATGTGATGGAGAAAGAGAAAGAGAGAGGGAGAGATGAGATGAAAAGATGGAGAAGGGAGAAGGAGACAGAGAGAGGGATAGAAAGGGAGGAAGAGAGGAGATGAAAGGAGAGAGAATAACTAGGAGACTATGGAGATGGAATGGGAAAGAGGGAGGGAGTGGGAAACATCCCAAAATATGCTCAGAACGCGCCTCAACTCCCCCAAAGCGCCCGCGGTCCCATCAGATCTTTATTTCACCAGCTCCTCAAAGTCTGAAAGATCTCCAGGGATTCTGTCTTCTCTAAACAAGCTAAAAAAAAAGTGCTTCACCGTGAGGGGCTGAGCGAGGAGACAAATCCCTGCCGATGACAACGGAGACGATGCGGGAGAGAGGGGTCCGACGTTGTCGTGCCGGGAGCTATGGCGACGGCCGAGCGGCGCTCGCCTTAATCCCCATGGCGTCCACTCCAGCCATCCCTCCCCCCTCAAGACGTGTGAGAGCTCGGAGGTGTCAAGCCGTTAATGCATGCCCATGCACATTCCCGTCCAAGAAATGCTAATTCCTCGAGGCGTGGGCGACGCGTCCCCATCCCTCCTGCCAACCGGCGGGACCCCTTTGGAACCGACTGGCGGGTGACACATCGAGGCGTGACGTTGAAGGGTTGGACAGACGCCGGGCGTTTGGAAGCTGCTCATTCGGTGGAGCCGGGGACCATTCCTCGGATTGTCCGAATCGAACGTGACGATTTGTGTTTGTGTGTGTTGCTATTTGTGTGGGTTGGTTTTTAGATTTGCCTTTTTTTTTTCCTACAGGGTTTTGAAACACAAAGGTTGAACCGATGAGTCAGGAATGAACGTCGAACACAGCGATAATTAACAGCAACCCGTTAATTATGGAGTTCATTAAAACAAAGCAACCAATTAGTCCACCTTCCACTTGACACACAAGAAAAGCCAGGCGAGTGTTTCATCATTAACTCTTAGGACCGCCTTCCAAATAAACCAGACGAGAGGATGGTCGTTGGTCTTCATGGCTGTTTTATTAGAGAAATACAGGCTGAGTCCGGGGCAGACGTGAACAGGTGAGAGGGGAGGTTTCGTCAAACAAGAGAGTCGCAACGCTTTCTGGACAACAGTGCAAATGGTTTACATCCCAGACAAAACATTGCAATTACAACAATTTCTAAATAAAACTAAACGAATGAAATCTGTCCTTCGATGTCCCCGGTCTACTGCTCCTGCCGAGGGGAGACAAATCAGAGAGCAGAATTAGTGACGCGGCCCTGATAATACTAAGCATTAGCCTTCATAATGGTCTGATAGGGGAGGCCAGTGTGGCATTAGAATTCGGTGGCGTTTTTAATAGCAGGGAGACCGACCTTCACGCTTCCGTGCAGCACATAATGTGATCTCAAGTCGTTCTGACAGTTGGAAGCTGCCATGCCAAGTCCTGTCCCCAAGCCAAATGAGATGGGCCATGTGCGTCCTGAAAAAACACATTTCAGCAACTGTTAGTTCCTGTCCGTGCTCGTATCCAAACACAGCGTTTTATAGGGCTCTTGTTTTACCAACGGGGGTGTGAGGCTGATAAGTCATTACTAAATCAAGTGGCCCACTGCACCTGTGTTCCCATTGGTCGACCTGGGCCCTATACAGTGCGGTACCTTAGGTGTCCCCATTTTGTCGTGGAGTCCGAAATGTGAGTGTACTACAATCTGGTTCCCACTACTAATAATATCCATAAGGCACTTTGTGGGTGTACACCTGTATACACTTATTCCTGCACTATATCCCATGATGCACGGCGGTTTTTCTTTGTCATCGGATTCCACCCATGGCGATATATTTTTAATTGACGTCAACAGCCTCACAACTGGTGGGGGGACCAGAACCAGAACCTGGTCCCTTTGAGATAAATGCGATCAGAGAATATGCACCATGGAGTGTTCAAATAATTGCATAAGTAACAGACCAATGAAGGTAAACATTTTTGTAATGGATGGAATGACATTTATTGTATTGACGTCCACTGTCTCTAAATATAATAGTTGTGTTATGCTTGAATATAAAGCATAAAAAATGTATGATGGTTTAGTGGTGTGTGGTATATGGTTTATTGATGACATGCCATCTCTCATCAGCAGTGCCGTGACAGCTGAGCCAATACCCACCGCTACGAGGTGCTACACTCCCTGCATGCTTCATTCAATGAACGATCAGGCATGCCCCGACTGAGACTTACTTTTGAAGAACACGACCGACAACACGATTCCTAAGCCCAGACCAGCACCTGAAAGAGCAGATCAATGTGTATCGTTCACAAATCTCAGTGTGAGATAATTCCACAATTCAATTTGTTCTATGCACGACTGCAGTGGAATGTTGTTCTGTAATGACAAAGGGTAGAGAACAGTAACACACTAACACAGTGATACAATAACAATACAGTCGGTTACTCTGTAGACAATGGAACTGAGTCCTGCACAAGGACATTAAAGTATGATTCAGCTGTGGAGGTAATGCAGGTGTGTGTCTCCTATATTGTACGAGACTATGAATTGTAGGAGACTATGTATTGTATTGTAGGAGACGATGTATTGTTTCGTATGAGACTATTGATATGTATCGTATAAGACCATGTCTTGTATTGTATGAGACTATGTATTGTATCGTATGAGACTATGTATTGTATCGTAGGGACCATGTGTCGTAGGAGACTGTGTATTGTATCTTAGGAGACTATGTATTGTATTGTAGGAGACTGTGTGGTAGGAGACTATGTATTTTTTCGTAGGAGACTATGTATTTTTTCGTAGGAGACTATGTATTGTATTGTAGGAGACTATGTATTGTATTGTATGAGACTATGTATTGTATCTTAGGAGACTATGATAGCAGTGTTTAGCATTTGGAGGATTGGTTCCCAGTTCATTTCTCTGATAGCCTCTTGATGTTGTTGGGTTATAACCAGCTAGCCAGCTGTCACTCTGAATGAGTTGAGGCTGTAATGAATGGGATAAATACTAAAAACGCTCACCAAACGGGTGACCGGTCAGGGCTGATCATCTGATTGATTTATTTGAATAACCTTCCTTGACCAAACCTCAGAGCACTCGTTGACTTTAGCTAGCCACTTAGCTCCTCGCTAAAGTCAATGACGGGCATGCCTTTTAAAATGAAAGATGTATCAATAACAATACCGCAAAACATGTGAGTAGAATCTGGACCATTTACCGATTTTCACGGCACCATCAGCGAGGCATCGGTCCCATTTCTTTCCAAGCTCCTTCTCAGACATATTTGCAATGGCTTGACTGACTACAATTAATGTCAAATGTAGCTCAATGAACTTGCCACCGGCTATATTCTCGCGATACTTGAATTGGTAAACTAAGTTTCACAATGTCGCCATCTCGCGATAGATGTTATAAATGCCCATTTGTAGGTGTAGATGAAATTTACATTAAACCACTACTTCCACTTCTCCTTTGATAGAAACTTTATTTGAACACAAATGTATACATTTTCATGAAGTCATACAGAATGTTGACCTCATTACCAATTACCTGAGCTGATTGAATACAACTACATAATGTCCAGATGTCTGTTGTTTATCTGACAAAGACTTAAAATGTTGACACTTCCATAAATTAATCAAAAATATGTTGATCAATGGAACATTTGAACACCCCCCACATCCTAATCTGAATAAAAGTATCTAAAAACGTTACACAGACATTATTGAAAGACGTTTATGTGAAACATATGTCATTTGTACAAAACTGTAGCCTACATTTAACAAAATATATCCAACAAGACGCAATATAGATTTCCATACAAACATTCATTACAGTCACCCTACCAGTCATGTGAAATCAACAGAGAAGTGAGACAGCGGCGGATGATAATGCTGGTGTTTAAAAAAGAAGCACTGCTTTCTCTACAACACGGGGACGATACTACAAGGACGCCACGTCCACTAAACGGCCCAACGTACGCGTCTCTGTGCACGTGAGCATAACTGTGGCATAACGGAGGTAGAAACTGTCCTTTACAAAGAAGTCAATGTTTCTCTTTGGCAAAAAACAAAAATATAGGATGATCCACACGTCTTATCCTCAATGTTTCCCATCGCTGGTGTCAATCGCTAGCTTCGATCTCAACTCGGACCCCCGGCCGACCTGGGACTCTCACACAGTCCCTACATACATACAGGTTGATAATATACACCAAGTGAGTGGGTGACAGTCGTCCTCCAGTTGGACCGCTGGTAAGGCCAGGGCCGGGATGAAACGCTGGGGTTTACACTGGTGAGGGGTTCAGAACGGACCAATCCCCTTCCTCCCTGCTGGCCCGTGCTGCTCACTGATTGGCCTCTGCGTCGTCGGAGGGCGGGTCTAGGGGTGCTACCGCAGCAGGTGGGTCGCTGTGCTCTCTCTGGATCTTCACAGAGCTCCGGCTGATCGCCATCAGGTCCCGGAGCTCCTTGTTCTCCATCTGGACAGCATGGAGAACGCCACAGGTTCAATAACTACACAATAAACACGCATGCTGCTTCCTTCATACGGCTGAGTGGCATAGAGGTCACTTGAATCACTGCTCAGTATTCAACTCCAACCTTATGCCAAGTGCACACATTGCTCAATTTAGCTAGTTCACTTTACCGGAAGTTCGACCAATCAACTAGCGATCCGGTTGATATTATAGATGTCCCTTCAAAGCATTCCTTCTCCATTTGTTTCCCTAATTTCCGATCTGGGATTAATGCACGTTGAACCTAGCCTGGCTCCGCCCGCCTACGTACTTCCCGTTCAATATTCATTTCACTTTAGTACTAGGTCTGGATTTGCGTTTAATTCGCGGGTTTTCTGCAGCCAATTTTTTGGCTGTCCAATCAGCAAACAGAGGGAGTGGCTGAGAACAATGACGTTGAGGTTGTGCGCTAGTTTGAGTTGTAGTCAGAAGACGTTTGTATGAGTACCGTCACGAGCAAACGTTAGCGATTGGTTATGGCAGATCCAGAGTGGCACTGGGCAGATCCAATAGTTTTAAACTCCAACAGACACCCGCCTTCAAGTGAGCGAACGTTTGTCAATGGAGAGTGGCCAGACTAGGTCGAACCTTAACCCGATCACAAACATATGTATAAGGGCTGCTAGATTATAGGAAAAATCATAATCACGTTGTAACAGAAAACTTTGAAATTCCGTCTTAGAAATTAGACAAAATGGTCAAAAAGAAAATGTTCCAATCTAAAATAATAACATACAGATATGTATCCAAATGTTCTACCCCTTCTATAAAACATGAAACAAAAAAAGTAATAAAAAAAAAAAAAAGATCGTTTGAGCCCTAATATGCCAGCCCTAATATGTATGCGGTTGAGAGAGAGACAGGGTTTCCCTCCTTACCTCCAGCTGGGCCAGTCTCTGGCTCACCGAGCAGTAGTGCTGATCATCCACCTGCACGGCCCGCCTCATCACCTGGCCCATCTCACAGATCCGCTCCAGCTGCCCCTGCACCTCCTGAAGGCAAAACCACCGCAGCTCAGACCAGACGGCCCGGGGGCTTGGAGATCGCTTTCCTGCATTTCTCCCTCCTCATTTGTACATGTTTTAAATACAGTCCCTCTCCGCCACGTTCTGGTCTTGTCTGGTCTTCCCCCCTCAGGAAATCAAAGTGGAATCTTGTCTCCTCATACAAATATAAATAATACTTTTGAATATTAAAGTCATTTCCTGCGGAAAGTGCGGCGAGTGCTGTAGAGCAAACATGAGGTTGAAAATATGAATTAGTAAAGCCACATAGTTTAAGACGTAAAGAAACGTTAAATGGCTTAAATCAAGTGAAGGGATTCAACCAGAGTCTAAATGGAGTAAACAATGTCAACAAACACACCACCTGTATAGACCTAGCTTAGCTCTATCTGCACTACGACAACATTCCCCTCGTGGATAACCGAGCTGCATCTATCTCTCTTTCGGCAGATACGTCTGTCTTTATTCAGCGCTTTTCTAACTAGTGGCCACTCAAAGCTCTTAATAATATCCTCTAACATTCACCCATTCATACAAACATTCACACACCGACGGCGGTGTCAGCCATGCAAGGCGACAGGCAGCTCGTCAGGAGCAGTCAGGGTGAGGCGTCTCGCTCAGGGACACCTCGACACTCGGCTAGGAGGAGCCGGGGATCGAACTAGCAACCTTCCGGATACCAGCCGACCCGCTCTACCTCCTGAGCCACAAGCCATTATCATTTCAATCCGTCGAGACGGCCGTGGATCTCAAACAGGAATGTCACCCTGGCGTACTTTGGCGTGGTCCTGATGCAGGATGAGCACGGGTTTGGTGTCCAGCTCCTTCTTGCCCATCATCATCTGCAGCATCTGCTTGCGGTAGCGAGCCATGATGAGCTCCAGGGCGTACTGGTGCTCCTCTAGGGACAGCCAGAGCTCTGTGGAGCACGGCGGATCAGTGAACACCAAGGGGCACCATCAGTAAACAAACAGGAAAAAGTTTAAGTGCCAGGATGTACAACACACAATATGAGCGTACATTAAGTGCCAGAACGTACAATATGAGCGTACATTAAGTGCCAGGACATACGACATACAATATGAGCGTACATTAAGTGCCAGGACATACGACATACAATATGAGCGTACATTAAGTGCCAGGACATACGATATACAATATGTGCGTGTACATTAAGTGCCAGGACATAAGACATACAATATGAGCGTACATTAAGTGCCAGGACATACGACATACAATATGTGCGTGTACATTAAGTGCCAGGACATACAACATACAATATGAGCGTACATTAAGTGCCAGAACGTACAACATACAATATGAGCGTACATTAAGTGCCAGGACATACGACATACAATATGAGCGTACATTAAGTGCCAGAACATACAACATACAATATGTGAGTACATTAAGTACAAACACACAATAAGTGTGTATGAGGGGGATTTTTTGGAGAGATGGGGAGGAGAAGGGGCGCTGGGGGGGGGGGTGTCCAGGTGAATTCTGAACAAGTGAGTCTCGTTAGCTTAGCTGCGGGCGCTAAGGCTTGCCGAAGGAGAGAGGCCCAGGTTCCTGTCCCGCGGTGGAGGCTGTCGAGGTACTTAGAATCAGGGCAAGCCGGCCTGACATTGGTGACCGAGGCTGGGACTGGGACAGCGAGGAGGGGAGTGTACCTTTGTTCTCCCGCTGGAGGTCTTTGATCTGGGTGTTCTCCTGGGTCAGGAGGACGTGGGGCTTGTACTTGCTCAGCTCTTGTAGATCGGAGTTCTCAATGGGCTGCGGAGAAGTTGAACGAGAGAGAGGGTGAGGTGTGTGTGTGTGTGTGTGTGTTTGTGTTTGTGTGTGTGTGTGTGTGTGTGTGTGTGTGTGTGTGTGTGTGTGTGTGTGTGTGTGTGTGTGTGTGTGTGTGTGGGGGGGGGTTAGCTAGAGGCTGTATTAGACAGAACCCCCACAGAACTATGGGGGTTTGGCTGGTTCTGATCAACGACCACAGGCTGTGTTGGAGCTACCTTCAGAATCAGAAAGAGTTGTATCGCTAGGTAAGTTTACACATACAAAAGGGTTTTCCTCTGTAATGTTGGGCAAGTGAAGGAAAGGAGATGGATCGGAACTACAGACCATCAGTCTCGGAGACTTTCCTAAACCCCAATACCACTATCATGAGCTATATCGCTGATCTCGACACAAAACTTCACTTTAATGGTGGCCAACTGTATATTTGTTTGCAATCTCCACTTTCAGCCAGTTGCAATCGTGGAAAGGTTAAAACATGTCTCAGAAACTTCCCTTCACACCCATACCGCGATCATTCAAGCAACTGTACATTGGACATTCAATGAAACAAACCTACATTAAACACATCCCCTTACCTTGTCGGGCAAGGCATGCCCCACCTCTCGCATGCTTCGCACCCTGTGACTGAGGGCTCCGGACTGGTCGATCAAGCCCTCCGCGGCGTTGTCGTGCTCTTTCAGCCTCTCCAGCAGGGTACGAGCATCGCCCAGGACCTTCTCCAGGGTGCAGGCCATCGCCCGCCGCCGACACTCCGTTCACGGAACGCAACCTTGAATACCGCAAGCGCCCCTCCCTCACCTTCACCGCGACTGCTCCACGACCCCCCTGTTGCATCCAACGAGGAATATAACGCGAGGTGTTTACTGTTTTGAGCCCTGTGCTGATAGATAAATCAACAAATGTCATGTAATACGGCGGGACGTTGTGTGTGTGAAGTGTGGAAACTGCGATAAGATTTGCGCTGAGAATAACTTTGACATCACTTCCGTGTTTCAGTGAAAAGGGGGCGCGTTCAAGAGGTGACAATTTAAGAAACAATATCACCTAATGGTAGGCATACTACATCGCGGCGTACAGAGATACATAAGTCGGGACCTATTCAAATAACAGATAGAAATGTGTTTGCGTCTGCTAAATCTGTAACGTAAAAATAAATTCCTCTTGGATTTTAAATACGTGTATTTTAGATTTATTTATTACATATCCCATTATTATCAATGGTGTGGATTAATTGTTAAGGAATATGTATTATTTTATAGCAAGACAATATTTTTTGGTACGTTACTGTTTCTTATTATATTAAAACTTTCCCGTTTTATTTGAAGGAAACGAATTGGTTTTTTTAAGAAAACGTAGCAAAGGGGTGGGGTGTGCGGGCGCTATGAAATATCGCGAGAGCACAAGCCCAAATCATTAACCTACGTAATGTGCCGTGCTGCTTCTAGCGGCGCTGGTGACAGTGCTGAAAGCTGTTGGGGTAAGTTTTCACTCATTTCACTATTTAAATACTTAAGGCGATCGTATACAGTCTAAACACGGTGTTCATTCAACGACGGGGACCGCGCTCTGAACCCGAGTTAAACACTCAATCTGCGACAAAGCCCGAATGTGCGGAGTCTGGGCCTGGGTGGGGGCAGCGCTGTTTTTCCCTTGTACCATAAATCTCCGACACTCGGCCAGCATGCTATCCAACCCCGTCTCCTTTCGGCTACGTGCACCCATCAACCCTTAGGTTGCCCGTGGGCTACAAATAGCGTGGATAAAAACCCGATGATCGCTAACGGATTTGGTCACGTTTGTCAAATTGTTCGTTCAATGACGGACGGAGCCGAAGGGCAGCGGAACCGCACGAAGCGTCGCCGAGCAGCACGAGTTCACACTGTCGCATTTTCTTTGTTGTCCCGACACATAAGGTGGTTTTTCTGGCCTTTGTATGGTCAAAGCGGGCCATCGCGATACGTGCGACCACAACAAAGTGACAGTAAACACACATCTGGAGGCCAACCCACCACATTAGACGGTCTTGGTGGAGAGGGAAGTGTCTTTATGTACCGCTATGTGCAAGGCTGCTGTCCGGCCTGGTGAACCAGCGGAGCTAACATGCTACATTCGGGCCGATCCGAGACGCGTACAGGCTTTGTTAGGCACTCGGGTGACATACCAAGCTCGTTTTGTCAGACTGTGTTTTTTTTTTTTTTTGGGGGGGGGGGGGGTCGGCTTGTTGTGGATAATACACACCGGGACGTGTTCACTCTGTCATGTTGGTTAGATTATATGCTATCTCAGGCTTTAAAGCCTGTTTTTACATGTTACACAACAGAACAGTGTTTAGTCTAATTTCAGGAGTTGCTATCATGGCACTACTGTATTCGATCCGTGTTTTTTTGTTACCGCGAACTCAAAGTTTTCGACCTCCCGTGGCGGAGAGACGTGCCTGTGTTCCCTGCGTCATAACGCATTCAGGCATGGCCTGGGGTCCACCGTCTCTCCATGTCCCTGGTCTCTCCATTGCATGGGGTCCCCTGTCTCTCCATGTCCCCTGTCTGGACAACAGACAGTCTGATTAACCTAACGGTCACTAACCCTAACCTAGATTATCGGGAGGGGCAATGCTCCATCTAGTGAAGCTCGACCGTTTGATATATCTTAGTTAGATTGTGGTTTCGATTTCGACGGGGTTTAAGAGCAATTCACGTCATTTTGCTGAGGTTTTTCCCCAAAACTAACAAAGAATAAGGACATTGTTCAACAAGGAACCATGTTGTGCTTGGATTCTTTGAGGAGTTATGTACTACACGCACCGTTATGGAAAGCACGTGGGTTGGGAGTCCTAAACAGGGATTGCGACAGTGTCTGGTTGAAGGATATCATGTGTCCCAGTTCCTGTTGGACCAGCCTGTTTTCAAAACACGGGATTCAGGTCAACAACATGCAGAGACCCCGGATAAGATCTTATTGACCGAGAGGCCTGACTTTGAAGTCCTAGGAAATTAAGTCTTGGGTACTTCTGTGGAGAACCACAAATGAGGACAAAACCTTTTCGACCACGGGTCTCCAGAAATGTCATTACAGTCCTGCCGATAACTTGAATCCTATCCTCAATCTGTTGCGAAAATAGTGCATTTTGAAGAAGTATATCGGTTTGCGTGCCACTCACTCCTTTGCTATGGTGGAATGGGAAAAAAACGAATTAGAGAACCCCAGTCTCTGAGAACGTCTGACTGTTCTGCCAATATCTTCTAGCATATACTTGTGTCCATGAATCTCTCGACAAAAGCATTGAACTCGAACACATGGCTAGACTGTCAGCATGAAGCTGCACCCACGCGCGCCGTCTATTGAGCGCTGGCTCAAAGCGTGCCATGCTTTAGAAGACCACACTGCCAACCATGTACATCCGTGTAGTGGGACGGGGAGACGTATGTGCCAGGACTTGTTGATCCACAGCTCTCGTCATTGTCTAGAGCCAGCTGAGTCCATCTATTTTTACCCGTGTGAATCCAGGGCCAAAGAATCCCGCCCGCGTCCAATAAATAGAACCAGTATGGCCCCCGGGGTCATGGGGCCGTCCCGCCTCTGGTACCGAAATAAAAATGCCACCGTGCGGCCGCTTGGCCTCTCGTTGCGTTGACCAAAGAGGAGAATTTCGTAACGACGTCGTTTTTTTTTTACTCCAAAGCTGTGACGTGGGTTGGTTGTTTATTTAACTTTGACTATCGGATCAGTAAGTGAGTTGTCTTGACCTTTCCCTAACCAGGTGTTCTGTGTTTTCTACCTTTCCCTCCACAGTATGAAGTGAAACCTTAAAATAATTTTTGTAACATCCGCAACTGCTTCAAGTTCAGATCAAAACAAAGAAACTCAAGAGGAACGGCCTAAAAACAAGCAAGAAGTTGCAACTCTCAATATACAAAGGTTTGAAATTATTCTAAAAGGATCACTTTGAGGATTTCCAAAACAGACGCAACCAACCACCAAAGATACGCTGCTGCCTATTGGAATCGCGCCCAAGAGAAGCTGCACGACAGAGCCAATACTGAGACGTCGGTAACCGATCTGAAACCAGAAGTTTGTGCCTACTCGACAGCTTTGACAAAGCACATGTCCCAACGCTGCTCCTAGCCTTCTTCCTCCTCCTCCTCCTCATCCTCGCCACCAGCTCACCCCGGGGTGTGGAGCGAGCTTCTATCTTCTCGTTTTTATTTTCCTCTACGTCCCCTGAAGTCTCTCTCTTTCTCACCCTTGTTTCTTCTCCCTGCTGTCACATCGCAATCCCCCCCCCCCTCCCCAAGCAAGTGTTTTTGCACCTGCGTTTGCCTTTTTTTTTTGCGACTTTTGTTCCATCGCCTTTTTTTTTTTTATGCCTCATGCAACTATCTAGAACTTGTGCCAGAAACCTGTAACAAAATAAGTGTGTGCGAACGTGTGTGAAGAGATCTACAGTAAAACTGTCCAATCGTCCAGAACTACAAAGACCCAAGACGCATATCGAAGGTCAGTGGATTTTTTTTTTTCCGTCTGTTAGGAACTATTCTGGAGACTGTGTTTAATTTTAAGTCATTGCATTGAGTGTCGTGTTGCTTATGGGTGGGACGGGTGGGATCTATCCTTCACAATAGGAAGTGGAGATAAAAGGGATGGAAAGCTAATCTACTTGCCAGCTGGGTTCATGTGGGACTGAACAGAAGGGATTGTTTATGCGTCTTTGCCTCAGAAGACGAAAGGCATGATGTCCCCAATCCCTTCACTTGAATCAACACCCAGACTTCCTGAGACATCAAACATGGCAGACTGAATATTTATCTAACCAATAGTTGAATGTCAATGGAAAACATTCCATGAAATAAAAGAAGCAATTTGATGATGGATCTTTTTGTTGGTATGATGTAATGTCGCCTCGAATGCTGAACTCTGAACCAGAATGGTTCAAACGCATTGGCAGTTGATTCTACACAATTGATACTGGGCACATGTTGTTGTTTATAGTTTCGATAGCGATGTGATGGATATTTCATGGTGCACACATGCATGTCCCATGTATGACTCAGCCTGTGCCAAGGATCATTCTGGAAGAAAAAAGCGATTAGGTCGGGTATCAGTCTGGAAGTCTGTGTGTTTGGTGGAAGATGGCGCCCCAAATTTACTCTCTGCAGGCATGTGAACCGGGCCTAATTCGGATGGAAATGTTGCTATTGTTTTTAAACGATCAAAAGTTGCTGATCAGCTGGATATGGGATCGTCCATTCTCTCCTCGCCCATCCATTCGGAGGTTTTGCTCTCCCGAATGTCTTGGACTGATGCCCCCCCTTTTAAGAACAGTCTCTGACTGTTTGACTATTGGTGCACTGGCTGATATGTCTTCCTGACCTGTTTTTATATTTCAATTCTTTGTCCCTCTGTTCATCCCTGCAGACATCCCAGCGGTTTCTCCTTGGGTGGTCAGACACTTTTACTTTTGCTTTTCCTTTATTTTGTACCGAAACACTCGGGTCGGTCAGACGACACAAGTTCTCGCGTTGAGTCCGAGTGTACATGGACAAACATGGGCAGTCCTTGGAAAGGCTTTGTCGAGTTTACCTTGCCAGCGTCGCCGCCCACCACCTTCGTTAGCCCTGATCTGAGCAGCTCCTCCCCCATTGGGCTCAGCCTATCACCGTATGGCCCGTCCGTAAGTTCCGCCTTCCCACGCCTCCCTCCTGCGTGCCTCTCCATCCCTCCCTCGCCGCTCCGCCATCGTACACCCATCATCCACCCGGCCCCATGTCCTCCCCTCTGTCCTGTCCGACTGCCCAACCCCCCCCCCCCCCCCCCCCCCCCCAGGCTCCGAGACTAGCCTCTGCTCAGGTCCAGCGGGGCTGCGTGAGGTGTGTTTGGGCCTCGGTGGGTCCGTACATTGTGGCGTCGCACCTTTTTTAAAGATGCTGACCAATTTGAATTCAGAGGGAGGAAAAAGAGCTGAAGTTGAGTTTAATGGAACTCCAATATGGTGTGCTACTTCGCCTCTTGTGACACTTATATTTGTGTTCCTTCTGGCATTGAATCATGGCTACTCCATTATTTAGAAACCTTTTGGGTTTGTAGTTTAATCACGTTTGATTTAAGACCAAATGTAAACTCATTAGCCTCACCTGATTAACGACTTGAGAGGTTAATTCATTGGTCTTTGTGTGGACTCAACTTTTCAGAACCCCTTGGGCACCCAAACCAAAAAGTTCCTATTGCCGGTCTAAAATGCCCTCTGACACCAGCTGAAATGGTGGCCAATCCCTGAATGCAGTGCAATGGCCATATCAAACTAGTCATAATTTAATAATGTTTGGCAACGGGTAGGACTTTGTTTTTTTGTAAAGCTCAATGGCTACTAAAATGGAGTCTGATCTGGGACCCTTCATAATCCACCCTCCATTACCAATCAACAACCGGCTGTCAATTAGTCCCGCCTCCACCTCCTATACTCATCTACAAGCTGGCAACTAGTCCCGCCTCCACCTCCCACAACCAATCACCAACCGGCTGGCAACTAGACCTGCATCTGTCATACCTGTCTTCTGTACTTTTATTGGTTATTTCCTCGGCTTTCCAAACAGTTATTTCGGAACTTGCAACAATTTTTTTCCTTTCTTACAAAGTGGTTAACCTGAAAGAATGGTTAACTGCATTCTTCTAAATTATAATTTCTGCATGAGTAGATTTCATTTTTCGATGCTTCTGCTGTTGTCCGCGGTTCGCCTGTCCTCACCTCTTGGTAAAAATGGAGGATGGGGTTAGTTAGGTGTGTGCTGCATGCAACGCTCAACTATTGTTCTTCCCAAGTTTTATTTTGTTATGCTCTTGATCTTAGGGGTTAGGAACCCAACAGATAATACTCACTTGTGGAGAACCTTAGGCCTTCAAACTTAAAAAGAGGATTCCTGTCTAACAATGTTTTTCTGTACTGCCTAGTGGTTTGAGTTCTTTACTTATCAAATTGCCTTAACTGGAAAACCAAGGTTTTGGGGTTCTATAAATCAGTTGGCAACTGTGGACTACAGTTATGTAGATGGGTTACTATCAGGGACTACGGTTAAGGAGATTTATTTCAGTGGATAACCATTAGATAGAGATGGCTTACTTGCAGTGGACTATCATTATGGAGCTGAGCTGAGCTACTATCAGTTGACCACCATTATGGAGATTGTAACTTGTAGAGGACTTCCATTATGGAGATGAGTTTCCTACAGTGGAGTGGACCTCCATTATGGATCCGAGTAACAGTCAGTGGAGTGGACCTCCATTATGGATCCGAGTAACAGTCAGTGGAGTGGACCTCCATTATGGATCCGGGTAACCAACAGTGGAGGGGACCTCCATTTTGGAGCCGGGTTACCAACAGCTGAGGACCAATGTGGGCACAGGCTCTTAAAGAGCGACTGCTTCCCTCCCAACAGGGCTTGCGAGGGCTCCCCCTACTGTCAGAAATGGAGCGAGGCAGCTCTGAGCCGCCAGTAGCCCGTAGCTCTGGCTCCGCCCCCTCGACCGACCCGGTACCAATCCCCCGCTCCTCCTCCCTGTCATGCCACGCCTACCCAGGAAGTAAAAAGCACAAGCGGACCCCGTTGTATGAGAGATCTGTAAGTGTTTGGTTTGCTTGGCCCTGGGCCGTAACCCCTTCTCCGCATGGGTTTGGACCCAACGTGTGGGATCGATCACTAGATCACGGACCGTTCACTAACTGACTAGTGGATCTTCCCCTAGGGGGGTCTGATGCAATATAACCTTTTTGAAATTGAACTGCATGGAGTGTCTAAATCAGGGGTGATGTGATCAGGCCTCAGATTGGTTGGAAAGGGGTTTGGGTGAAGTGTCTTTTTCAGAGCATTCGGCTAACCAGAAGTAACCGGCGTGGTGTGTTTTTTTTTTTATTATCTGCGCATAATGTCCTGAATCAGGCCGGCTCCTGAACCTGCCCGGAACAATGGCGAGGCAGTATCCTCTGTTCGCGACCCGTTGCGGTCAGACCCAGAACGCTCTAGCCCCCCCCCCCACCCCCCCCAAACCCACCCCCTCCTGCATAGATGTTTGCTCAACATTGCATGCGTCATTAAAAAGTAGCTGCTCCAATAACTAGTGGCAGTTTGTTTTCTGGTTTTAGGTTTCATTTGGAGTTGTGTTCTTTTTCTTTGCCTGTACATTTTCATTCAGAACGTCTAGGTGTGTACCCCGGTGTGTTTCTGGCGGTGGTATTATTTGTGCTGATGTTGTGCGTTGTCCTCCCAAGATGAGCTTTGACCCGGGCATGCTCCACAACAACGGCCACACGGCCTTCGCCAACGGCTCGGCGCCCGGTCTGCGGGAGACTGGCGTGGTGGAGAAGCTGCTCACCTCCTACGGATTCATCCAGTGCTCCGAGCGCCAGGCCCGCCTCTTCTTCCACTGCTCCCAGTACAACGGCAACCTGCAGGAGCTCAAGATCGGAGGTCAGCAACCCGCCCCCCCCCCCCCAAGTCGGAGGTCCTGACACGAGCCAAACAAAGAGCCCCTTAGGCAAAAAAAAAATTTTGTTTGGTTCCGACCGACCATGTCTATTTTTGTGCGACCCAAATTATTTTATGAGCTTAAAAAAAAATAATAAAAAAAATACTATAATTATGTTTTGGTACAGCACCTCTTCATTCTGTACAAGGATTTGCGAATTTTCTTGTTTTTAAATGAAAACAACCTAACTATCATTCGCTGCCGCTGGAAAAAATAAAATAAAATAATAAAATAAATTCCCTATCTACCCATGACCTCAACTGACAACAAACAGGAACCAAACTTTTTTTTTTTTTTTAGGCGTTTCTACTCACGTGAAACGTTCTTTTCTGAACGGGATAGATCAAAACGGAGATAGTTGATCGCTAGATAACTTACTTTATTTTAATAATTGTCACTTTATTAACCCCTCCCCCCCCCCCCACGTAGGGAAATTCCTTTGTTCCAGCAGCAGTTGAAGGCGCACGATATGATACAATACGACTACAAATACGTAGTAGTGCTAAGGAGTACAAAAGTAGATGCTGAAGGGCGAACTGGTCGAAAAGTATGTTGTATGTTGTGGCCATGGGTACTTCAAAGGTTCTGAATCTCTGGTTCCTGAACGGCACAAACCAAACCACTCTGTACTGAGGAATACAGAGTTTGTTTTCGTGAGACGCCGGCGTTGTATAAACAAAACAAATGCCGACTCCCGACGCCACGCTAACCCCGACTTGTTGTCAAACCGGCCTCTGCTCCTCTCTCCCTCCCTCCGCCCCCTTGTGCTTGTCTCCCCTCCCCCTCACAGACGATGTAGAGTTTGAGGTGTCTGCCGACCGGCGCACCGGCAAACCCATCGCGGTGAAGCTGGTGAAGATTAAGCCTGAGGTACTGGCTGAGGAACGCATCGGGGGCCAGGTGGGGCCAGCACCGCACGCCTCTCCCTTTACTGTGCTGCATGGTTATATTCATCCAGTTAAGGAACACCATTTTGATTTTTAAGTTTCTCTCTGTCCGTGTCTCCTGTTCCCCCTATCCTTCAGTGTGTGTGTGTGTCGTGTGTGGTGTCTGTTGTGTGTTTGGGGTGTGTGTCTTTATTTTGTGTTAAGTAGGTGTTAGTATGCAAGCACTTGTGGATTGTCATTCTTAGATAGGCGTTTGTTTTGAGGTGTAGCGGGCGGCCAGGTTGACTCCCAAGTCGGACGGCTCTGGGTTCGATCTACCATTGCCCACGTCCTACCTGAAGACCCCTGAGCAATGGGCCTAACCTCTACCTGCTCTGCTGGGACAAATTCCTCAAGATAACTATTGAAATCCGGGCTTATTAAGAAAAAAATACAATAGTTTTTTTCTGCACACTTGCAAATAAATCTGCTAATGTGGAAGTTGGACGCACAACATGGAAGCTCTGTTTTTTCCTTCCTGTGCGTTATTTAGAATTATATGTTGTGTATGCAGCCTCTCCTTTAAGTGCTAATTGTTAGAATAAATATGTGTTATATGTGTTTATTAAATGTTGCTTCCCTGTCCGTGTGATATCCTGGTAAAATGGCCACCTTTTTATTCCATGTTATTCTAATAATCCAACTAAAAATTCTTCCATATAATATATGAAATTGTTCGAAAATTGAAAGCTGAACAACTCAAAACGGCCATTGTACCAAGATCTAAGTGTTCTCCCCTTCAACCAATATTCTATCCATCCCTCTCGGTGGTACAGGTGTCGTGCCAGCCCTTTTAACCCCGCCCCCCCCCCCTGTCTGCAGGTCGTCTCTGCCATCCCAACCCACCTGGACGGGAAGGCGGCCCCCGGTCAGGCTCCCACCGGGAGCGTCTGTTACGAGAGAAACGGGGTAAGAGCGTAGGAGCAGGGTTCAAAGGGGCTAAACTCTCAGACGATCGGGCTGCTAGGACATCCAGGTGTCGCAGGCGATGGGGTGTTTCTGATTGACTGTTCTGCTAAAACGTCAAATCAAAGGGACGTTTATAACTTGTATCTATCTTTCAGAATTGAAACATGCTTTCTTATTTTTGAAATCTCGGGAGTACAACATGCAGTACTCCAAAGTACCACTAGGGGTACACATACCCCCATTTGAGAACCACTTTGCCCCCCTCCCCCCCCCTACAGGAAGTGTTCTACCTGACTTACACATCCGACGACATCGAGGGAAACATGCACCTGGACACCGGCGACAAAGTCAGCTTCTACATGGAGACCAACAAGCAGTGAGTACCGGCACATCGTGGCCCCCCCCCCCCGTCTGTGGTCACACCTGTTGGCGGTGGGTCAATCGTATTCAGAGCTTTGTCCCTTCCTGCCACCAGCACCGGTGCGGTCAGCGCCCACAACATCCACCTGGTGAAGAAGAAGCAGACGCGGTGCCAGGGGGTGGTGTGTGCCACCAAGGTAACGATATTTTTATCAGCCTTAGCCGATGAGTGAAACGCCAATACCGTTTTTTTTTTTTTAAGCTGATATTTGGACTCGCTACTGCTTTTGCTCCTCAGTCTACATCATAAAAATTTCACAATGGTGATAACAAATGTTACAAGTCTCAATTTAAAAAAGGAAAATTTATTGAACTGTCTGTAAATCTTGCCGGGGGAAAAAATATTTATAAAATATAATAATGGTTAGGGTTAGGATAAACGTAAAAAGCGCAAATATCGGCTGATAATATCGGCCGGCCGATATATCGGTCGATCACTAGTCATTATGACAGCCCCATCCTCATAGTTCAGTAAAGATTTAAGGTAGATGGAAAGATGGATTAATAATGCAGCGAAGGGTAAATGGGGGATTTTGACTACCGGAAGTCTATTTTGTCAAGGCCCTACAAGTTGTACGGCATCTAGAGAAGCGTGATAAGCAGATGAACGCAGTGTGTAAGATTGGCGCGCAGTGCTGACCCAACGCGTTCCCTCATGACTCCAGGAGGCGTTTGGGTTCATCGAGAGGGCCGACGTGGTGAAGGAGATCTTCTTCCACTACAGCGAGTTCAAAGGAGACCTGGAGGACCTGCAGGCCGGGGATGATGTGGAGTTCACCATCAAAGACCGCAACGTAGGTTCCTCCTTCTCCTGCTCACGGCCACCTGTCTTTAACCACACACCTCCAGGGGTTGACATGAAGCATCGACGGGGTAAGGTCGTCATGTTCTCTGGGGGTGAGGACGTCATGTTCTCTGGGGGTGAGGAGGTCATGTTCTCTGGGGGTGAGGAGGTCATGTTCTCTGGGGGTAACGACGTCATGTTCTCTGGGGGTGAGGAGGTCATGTTCTCTGGGGGTGAGGAGGTCATGTTCTCTGGGGGTAAGGAGGTCATGTTCTCCATGCTTCATGTTCTCTGGGTAAGGAGGTCATGTTCTCTGGGGGTAACGACGTCATGTTCTCTGGGGGTAAGGAGGTCATGTTCTCTGGGGGTAAGGAGGTCATGTTCTCTAGGGGTAAGGAGGTCATGTTCTCTGGGGGTAAGGAGGTCATGTTCTCTAGGGGTAAGGAGGTCATGTTCTCCACGCTTCATGTTCTCCAGGGTAAGGAGGTGGCCACGGACGTGCGGCTGCTGCCCCAGGGAACGGTCATCTTCGAGGACATCAGCATCGAGCAGTTCGAAGGAACCGTCCTCAAAGTGATCCCCAAAGTGCCCACCAAGAACCAGGTAGGACCTGGCTAGAACGGCGTCTCTTTCTACTCACTGGTCCCAGATCAAGGTCTTAATCCTGATGCTAAGAGGATGATAATGAGAGGAGTTTTGCATTTTTTTGAGACCCTTGTAATGGCTCCCCATCAGGGAAATGTGCACTTATTTAGCAGCCGTTTTGATCCAAGCTGAAGTGCACTTGGTTAGAAGTCTTTGATAAGCATGTAGATATTATCTACTCAAGGGTGCCAACAGGTTTACTGTGAACACTGGGGATCGAACTCAGTACCTTAGATTAAGGGTCGGAACACCCTTGCACGACAAAATCCCTCCCCTTCAAATTGTTATTTCATAAACCTGTTGAAGCCACTGTTTGTAGAAGATGTAGGAAGGCCACCCCAGGTTGGAGACGGGGTTGGAGTCTGTGTTCCCACGACGCGGTGGCTCTCCCTAACGTCCGTTTCCCCCCCCCCCCCCCTTGCAGAACGACCCCCTGCCAGGCCGCATCAGCGCCCGGATCGGCTTCGACAAGGAGCTGCTCTTCGGGGAGAAGGACACCAAGTCCAAGGTGACGCTGCTGGAGGGCGACCACGTGCAGTTCAACATCTCCACCGACCGCCGCGACAAGCTGGAGCGCGCCACCAACATCGACATCCTCTCCGACACCTTCGGCTTCACCAAGGAGGCCCGCGAGATGGTAGGCAGGGGGGGGTCTCTGTGAGGGGGGGCGGTGGGAGGGTCGCTGTTGGGGGGGGGGGGACTGGGGGGGGGGGGAGACGCGTGTCTCTGCGCAGTGGGCTAAGGTCTCTCCTGTTTTGTCTGTCTGTGAGGGGTCTCTCCTGTGTTGTGCGTCTCTTGAGGGGTTGTGTGTGTCTGTGAGCGCTGGGCTAAGGTCTCTCCTGTGTGCTGACGGGACCCCGGTATGACCCCCAGTGTCCGGCCGGGTCTTGTGTGTTGCAGGGGGTGATCGCCGCCATGCGCGACGGCTTCGGCTTCATCAAGTGCGTGGACCGCGACGCGCGCATGTTCTTCCACTTCAGCGAGGTGCTGGAGGAGAGCCAGCTGCACATCTCGGACGAAGTGGAGTTCACCGTCGTCCCAGTGAGTACCCGAGAGAGACGGGCACCTCACCTCCCGAGTCTGCCGCCCCCTAGGGGCTCGGAGGTGTCCCCACAGGCACGTAGGACTGGTTACCTTGGTGCATCCAACGCTCTGATCTTTAAAGCATTTTCGTTTTACAAGGCAAGGAGTAAATCTGTGTAGTTTATGATGATATATTTGAGGAAAAGTTTAAATATCATTTAGCAATATTATTTGGTTTTCTGTTGGATCTAATACACATAGTACAGTACAGCGTACTATGGGATGTAATTATTTTCCTAATGGATGACAAGACTACAACTTTTCCCCAATGTTTCAGTTCTAAATATTTCTTCAGAATGCACATCTCCAAAGCAATCCTAGTTGTTGTCCTTTTTAAAAGCAACTCTTTCAAGTGTGTCCTCCTGGACGAGGTCTCCCCATCGACCGTTGTAGCCCCACCGTCTGAGCCCGGTTCTCTGTCGGTTCCCCAGGACATGCTGTCGGCCCAGAGGAACCACGCCGTGCGCATCAAGAAGCTGCCCAAGGGCACGGTGTCCTTCCACACCCAGTCGGAGCAGCGCTTCATCGGGACGGTGGACAAGGAGATCATGGCCACCACGCCCGCCAAGAACGTCAGCCCCAGCAAGACCAAGGAGAAGGTACGCAAACCCCCCCGGGCTCATCTTCTCCTCTCCCCTCTCTTTGCATCACGTCTTCTGCCCTTTACTTCTGGCCTGCTGTTTGTTTTGAGTCGAGGCTAGACCTATTGCAGCCTCTGGAACGAGTGTCACGTCTCTGCCGCATAAACTTTTATTTCTTTTTTATTTTATTCCCTTTCTCGGTTACTATTCCATCATTTTTTAATTATTCCTTTGTCTTTGTTTTGGCTTTTGACCTCCTATTCGACTCCCTCTATGTCCATCTCTCCGTTAGAAGAGAGATAAGGTAGGACGCTGTTCTGTCTGCATGACCCCCCCCCCCCCCCCCCAGCTCTATTAATCAGTTGTCAAGTTGCATGCTGGGTAAGCTTGGCGGACGCACACGCCTCATTTGGGCTTCACGGTGCACACAATGTCCTCTAGTGATGGGAGGGTCTGACTGTCCTGGCTCTCTAACGTGAGAGTCGGTAGGACGGTGATCTTGGCGGCATGGGTCTGGTATTAACCCCAACCATGCGCCTCTCGCACTAATGCAAACCATGTGGAAACGGAGGGAATTCGTTGACAAATAACTTGCACAGAAGTACTTAAACCATGAATGGCTGTGTTCTATTAGATGTTCATTTAGTGTGCTGGTAACGTCTGTTTTTCCTTGGATGTTATTTTGCTGTGACGGCAAACCGCAGACCTGCTGATGCTAACACTTGGCACGCTTCCCAAAAGCACACTTGGGCTTTGAAGGCTGTGCTCCTTTGTGCTAATATAGCCTTAAGGCTAACTTCTTAACACGCCTCCATCAAGTAGTGGAACTCCCCTGTGTCGCTGAGGACTACGATGCTAATATGGAGGCAACACCGCTACCTTAACATGGAGACCCAGCAATTCAGACTCAAACGCCAAGCCATGATAACTTTGTTGACGTTTGGGCACAGGGTCTTGCTAGAGACGGCTCCATGAAGTACTGATTATTGGTGTCCACAGCTGTCCAGTTGTCTGTCTATCAAGCTCATGATGTTTGTGTTTCTTGACGTATGCAGGAGCCAGAGGAGGGTGTGATTGCATATGAAGACTGCGGTGTGAAGATGACGGTGTTGTACCATGCCAAGGACCTAGAGGGCAGCATCTACCCCCAGGCCGGAGATAAGGTATGTCTGTGTACTAGATAGTCCCTGATGAGTGAAGGACTGCAACGGCCCACTGTCATAGAACAGACATAAGACCCCTGTGCTTGCAGAATAACTGTAAATTGGTGTACTTCACAGTCTGCGACTAAATTACATATTGTATGGTTTGATTTAAAGGTAGGGATAGCTAACTTTGGAAAAAGACAAGCATTCGATTAGTGCTTATGATGGGGTTGGTCACAGAATTTGTCTGGTATTCCTAGTGTTGAACCACCAGGAGGGTTCTCTACTAACGAGGTGAAATAGTTAATTGGTGTTCATGACGGTCATGGAGTTGTGTCATAGTTAATTGGTGTGTGACTGGTGTCCTACCTCTCCGTGGCCACCAGGTGGAGTTGTGTTATAGTTAATTGGTGTGCGACCGGTGCCCTACCTCTCCGTGGCCACTAGGTGGAGTTGTGTTATAGTTAATTGGTGTGTGACTGGTGCCCTACCTCTCCGTGGCCACAAGGTGGAGTAGTGTTATAGTTATTTGGTGTGTGACTGGTGTCTTACCTCTCCGTGGCCACCAGGTGGTGTTGGTATAGTTAATTGGTGTGTGACTGGTGTCTTACCTCTCCCTGGCCACCAGGTGGAGTTCTCCATCAACGAGGTGAAGCGCACCGGGCAGCAGAGCGCCGTGTCCATCAAGGTGCTGAACCGCACGGCCGCCAACGCCAAGCGTCTGCAGGGCTTCGTGGCCACGCTCAAGGACAACTTCGGCTTCATCGAGACGGCCAATCACGACCAGGAGATCTTCTTCCATTACAGGTGAAGACGTCAGGGCGTGTGGCGTGATGAGGGGGGGTTTTGAACGGGGAAGTGATGTCATAATAACCGCAGTCATGGCACTTGATGCCGACCCCAAGCATCCATCCACTCCTGTTTTTGGGACTCTTTTTTTTTTTTAGGGTTCATTCAAATAGCTCCAACTTCTTGTTCTATGACGACTATTGCTATGCAGGGCTGAACGGTTAATCCAATTCAAATCGAAATCGTGATGTAGTAGAACGCGGTATGCATATCGCAAAGGCTGCGGTTCAAAAAAATGTAATAATAATAGTGATTTGTTACCGTTACTGACTGGAAATCAGTACGACTCATTTATTTTTATAGTTAAATAAAGAAGTTTTATAATATGAATTCATCAACACATCGGCCTGGCCTAAAGTAAAGAGCAGTTTTTATGTTGACTGCTTCCAATGTTGTGTTCTATGACGACTAGTTCTACAAAGTCCAGTTCTATGACATCCAGTTCTGGTGTTGTGCTCCACACTGCTGAACAGTGAAGGGTGGGGGTTAACCAGTTCTGTGTGTGTGGTGTTTAACCCGTTGTGTGTGTGTGTGGTGTTTAACCCGTTGTGTGTGTGTGGTGTTTAACCCGTTGTGTGTGTGTGTGTGTGTGTGTGGTGTTTAACCCGTTGTGTGTGTGTGTGGTGTTTTATCCGTTCTCTCTGTGTGGTCTCAGCGAGCTGTGCGGCGACGTGGAGAACCTGGAGCTGGGCGACACGGTGGAGTACACACTGTCCAAGGGCAAGGGGAACAAAGTGAGCGCCGAGAAGGTCAACAAGGTGGCTGCAGGTGAGCCTCCTCCACTCCTAGACCCTGGTCTACCATCCCTTACCACGGGGCAGTAGTCGTTGGGAGGTCATCGAAGTCCCGACCGCTGTCATTTATTTTCCACCAAACAATAGAACTTCTCAGAAGTTGAGTAAAGATCAGTAACTTTCAAACCCCGGCTGCAGTCCTGATGGATATTAACGGAAGATGCTCATTGGGTTAAAAGGGTGTGTGTGTGTGTGTGTGTGTGTGTGTGTGTGTGTGTGTGTGTGTGTGTGTGTGTGTGTGTGTGTGTGTGTGTGTGTGTGTGTGTGTGTGTGTGTGTGTGTGTGTGTGTGTGTGTGTGTGTGTGTGTGTCCAGCACATACACAATTATAAGTTGTGGTCGCATCGAGACCTGTCAAAGCTGGAGGGCGACGCCCACACTCGGTGATGGTCCAAGCGTGTGATGGTGCTGAAGGCGGTGTTGAAGGCGGTGTTGATGGTGGTGCTGAAGGCGGTGTTGATGGTGGTGCTGAAGGCGGTGTTGTGTCCCCTGCAGTGAACGGCGTGGGCGAGGACGCCGGGGGCGGGGTGATGCTGGGGAAGGTGGTGCGGCCGCTGCGCAGCGTGGACCCCACCCAGACGGAGTACCAGGGCCTCATCGAGGTGGCGGAGGAAGGTGGGTGGTGTACCGTCTGTCAGGACTCGCCCTGGTCAAAGAGCCATGCAACCATCCACCGTCACAAGAGCACACGTGTGTGGAGAAGGGCTGGACTCCACCCAGGTGGTCCTTACTGGGCTCCTCCCAGGTGGTCCTTACTGGGCTCCTCCCAGGTGGTCCTTACTGGGCTCCACCCAGGTGGTCCTTACTGGGCTCCTCCCAGGTGGTCCTTACTGGGCTCCACCCAGGTGGTCCTTACTGGGCTCCACCCATCTCCGGGCGCAGGGTGGAGGTGTTGATGATGTTACCGAACCGTGTGTGTGTGTGTGTGTGTGTGTGTGTGTGTGTGTGTGTGTGTGTGTGTGTGTGTGTGTGTGTGTGTGTGTGTGTGTGTGTGTGTGTGTGTGTGTGTGTGTGTGTGTGTGTGTGTGTGCGTTTAACCTGAGTTCACTCACTCACTGCAACAGGTGAGCAGCCTCAACCAACCCTCATCCACACACTCCCTATCGTCCTAAATCAGATATGAGGGGGGGCACTTGACCCCAGATGAATACAGTTTAGTTCCGCTCTGACCTATTAAGCAGATTCTGATGTACTGATTGACTGGTGCTAATGTCGCTAAGCTAACCCCCGTGCCGTGACTTCTCCGGTCCACCAGGTGGCGCTAAAGGGGGCAACTATCCGTTTGGCATCATGGGCATGGCCAGCAAGGCGGACTGCCTCCAGAAGGGGGAGCTGGTGAAGTTCCAGCTGTGCACCGTGGTCCAGACGGGCCAGAAGATGGCCTGCAGCGTGGTCCCCCAGAGGAGGGCCCTGGTGGAGTGTGTGAAAGACCAGGTAGGAACCGTGTGTGTGTGTGTGTGTCATGCTCCCAACTGAGCTACTGGTGTAGAAGTTTAGATTCACTTAACAAGGACATGACTAGTGTTAAGAACATGCAAAAGCGACTAATCTACGACTTCACTTTTTAAAAAATTAGCTTTGCGGTCCGTCACTCTCTCCTAGAAGTGTTGGTTGCTAGTTGAATTCTTATATTTTTGCTGCAGTCCTTTAGTCCCTTTTAGCCGCTCTCCTCGTTCAGTACCTCCTCTGCCGTTAAACCCCACCAGCAGTGGGGGGGGGGGGGTCCGTGCCTTCAGCTCACGGGTGTGAGTGTTCTCCTTCGCAGTTCGGCTTCATCACCTACGAGGTGGGGGAGAGCAAGAAGCTGTTCTTCCACGTGAAGGAGGTTCAGGACGGCCTGGAGCTGCAGACCGGGGACGAGGTGGAGTTCTCCGTCGTGCTCAACCAACGGACGGGCAAATGTAGCGCCTGCAACGTCCGCCGCGTCAGGTAGGCCTCACCGCCTCGCCACCGCCGCCTCCGCCATCAGGCCTGGGTATCGTGGCCAATTTCCTACATTTATTCGATTTCGATTCATAAGGTTCTGAATCGATTAGTCGCGTTTCAATTCTGCTCTTAAATAATGAAAATGGCTCAACTGTGTTACAAAATACAACTTTACTTTATTTTTCCTCTTCATCTTAAACAACAGGTTTTAAGTGCATCCTTGTAAATTGGACAGTTTAAACTTGAGCTGTAAACAAAACTGTCTCAAGTCTCAGAAGTGCAATTTTGAAATTAGAAAGGAACTGCAAGTGAAAGTGTCCTGGAACCACAACATTCCATCACTGCACATTGCATTAAGGCAGTGTTTATTAAATTGCAAAAATATTAATAATGGTAAAAAATATATACATATCTACTACCTATACTCCGAGATCGTACACAAAGGCACTCAAAATAAATAAATAGTATTCCAACCAATCACCGACAAGGGGTGGGTGTTGTGGGGTTTTGCGCTGCGTTCATGAAAGCTGTGATGGGAGGGGCCAACAGAAGTGACGTCGCCCAACATGGCTGATCCAACCTTTACAGAGGCGGCGTCGCACTCGGTGGTTTAGAATAACGGTATTCCTTCGTACACGTGTTGTGAAACACTCGCGATCTGTTCAGTTACTTGTAGTTCAGGTACTTGTGGGTCAGTTACCCGTGGGTTAGTTACTTGTAGTTCAGTTACCTGTAGATCTAGTTATTGGTAGTTCTGAGTGGGTTTAGATCTTTAGGACGACGTGGGGGTGAGAGGCTCAATGAGTCGAGACCCTTACGGAGGTGAAAGGTTAACACTGTGTTGGTCTGCCCCCCCCCCCCCCCCCAGCGAGGGTCCGAAGCCCGTGGTCACCCCCCGCCCTGAGCGGCTGGTGAACCGTCTGAAGAGCATCACCCTGGACGACGCCAGCGCGCCACGCCTCGTCATCGTCCGCCAGCCCCGCGGGCCAGACAACTCCAAGGTAACGCTCACCCTCTCACTCTGACGCTCACCCTCTCACTCTGACGCTCACCCTCTCACTCTGACGCTCACCCTCTCACTCTGACGCTCACGCTCTCACTCTGACGCTCACCCTCTCACTCTGACGCTCGCCCTCTCACTCTGACGCTCGCCCTCTCACTCTGACGCTCACCCTCTCACTCTGACGCTCACCCTCTCACTCTGACGCTCGCCCTCTCACTCTGACGCTCACCCTCTCACTCCCTCTATCACTCTCAATCTAATGCTCACCCCCTCTCTCACTCTATCACTCTCTCACTCTAATGCTCACCCTCTCACTCCCTCTATCACTCTAATGCTCCCCCCCTCTCTCACTATCACTCTCTCACTCTAATGCTCACCCTCTCACTCACTCTATCACTCTCGCTCTAATGCTCACCCCCTCTCTCACTCTATCACTCTCACTCTAATGCTCACCCTCTCACTCCCTCTATCACTCAAACGCTCACCCTCTCACTTACTCTCTCACTCTAATGCTCACCCTCTCACTCCTTCTATCACTCTCTCACTCTAATGCTCTCACTCTCTCTCTAATTCTCACCCTCTCACCTACTCCATCACTCACTCTCTCTCACTCTAATGCTCTCACTCTCTCTCTAATTCTCACCCTCTCACCTACTCCATCACTCACTCTCACTCACTCTAATGCTCTCACTCAATCAAACTGGCCGTCAGTCACTCAGTCTCACTTGCTCACTTTCTCACACAATTACATTCTGCTTCTTGTGCTTATTATTATCTTTTAAAATGTTGGGTCCACATTAAGTAAAGGCGTGACTGTATTGTCATAAAACACTAAAGCGGGGGGACTTTTAATGTGGCGTTTGACTGGTCCTCAGAACGGTTGAACCCCCGGCGCCCTGCTCACAGCTGGACTTAAACCTCCTCTCCTCTTCCTCTCCTCTTCCTCCCAGGGCTTCAGCGTGGAGCGCAAGACCCGGCAGCCCGGCGTCATCGACTGAGATCAGGCCCCGCCCCCCTGCCACGCCCCACCCGGCTGTGCGACTAGATTAAGAAATGCTCCCCCGCCCCCCCCCCCCTCTTTATCTGCTTGTAAAAAATCCAACGCACAATCCCATGCTGCCGCGCCTCCACCCGCCTGGTTACTACCTGCCTGGTTACCCGCTGATCACCTGCTTGTTACCCGCTACCAGCGGCAGGGGGGTCCTCTCATTCCACGTCTCCCCCCCCCCTCCCCCCTCCCTCCCCTGTGTGTGATGTACTGCAGGGTACACAAGATCTCTCTGACTGTTTGTGTGTGTGTGTGTGTGTGTGTGTGTGTGTGTGTGTGTGTGCGCGCGTGCGCAGGTGTGCTGTATCCTACGATTGGTCGTATCGAGTAACGGAAGATATTTGTGTTTTTGTTCAGTTCTTGGGGGCGTCGCCCAATCAAAGTGTCCGCCTTGGTTTCGTTTTGTTTATTTTCCCTCGTTTTTATTAGATGTTGTTTTTTTTGGGCTTTCCCTGGAATTCTGCACCTGAGTTCTTTCCCCCGGACTTCCATGTCGTAAGCGTGTGAGTTATAGCATGTGCATCCCTCCCCCCCCCTTCAGCATCCTGTGGTCCTGGCCGCGATTGGCCCGGGCCGTTCTCCCTGGAGACAGGAAACAGGAAGTGGCCTGGCTGTCGGGGGTTTTCCATCATCTGCTCTCTTTCTTTTTTTTTTTCTCCATCTTGCGTACGCTGGAGCGAGCGAGCCGATCCCGGTTCTCTCCCTGCGGGCCGCTTTTCTGTTTTCCCTTTTTCGTTTCCGGAAACGTTTTTAAAAAGAAGACGAAAAAATAATGTAGGAAACATTGATGCTTGGTTCGCAGTGAGGGGCGGGCCGTACGGGGTCTTGGTTTGGACGTCCGACACCGGGTCGGAGAAAGCCTTCAGGCGCCTGCGAGGTTGTGGGTTCGAGTCCCGTGACGGAGCGGCCCTGGTTTCGATTTTTGTCGTGGTTGTGCAGAATTCCTCGTGGCCTCGCGTCGTTCCACCGCGGTTCTTTTTCTACGGACGTTTCGTCGGTTTTTCTAATTTTTTTCTTGCACATATTTTTGCTTACTTTACCATGGAAGGTCAATCTGCTAATAATGAATTTAAGTAAGAATAAGGTGCCTATAAAAACTACACGCAAAATAACAAAAATAGATGTGCCCCATGATCCCCCGGCCCCGCCCCCTCAACCTCCTGGTGGCCGGCCCTTTGGTTTCTCGTAGACATCATACTGGTATAATACCAGTATGATACTGGTATGCATCCCGGTACGACGGGTGGAAATATACTGTATGTATTGTGTGATTCTTTTATTTTTTTTCTCTTTTTTTATTTTTTTCGTTTAGTGAGGAAATTCAAACAGAAAAGAGATAACAAAAAATCAAACCTAACTTAAAAAAAAAAAAAAAGAAATAAAAACAATAAATGGGAAAACAGAACAGGAGGTATTAGAGAAAATTACGTTTAAGGTATAACGAAGAAGAAGAAGAAATGAGGAGAGGTGTCGACGATTTAGGGTGGCTGTTGTGCTCTTGGCCCCCCCTGCCGGGGGAGCGCACGTGCGTCCGTGCACGTGAAGCGAACGGCACGTATCAGGTCAGCTCTCTGGAGATCACTGGCTACAGTCTGACCTCCTGCAGAGGTTCAGTGTACTTTTGTTAATGGTCTTGAATGAAAACGATTAAAGTTTTATGAATCTTATAAATCTTGTGGGCGTTTCATTTGTGTTTTTTGTTTTATGGAATAGGCATATTCACTTTATAGTAGGTAGGCGCATGCATAGCAGGTGGAACATGGATATTCCTTCTCAATGGCTTACAATAAAAGTGGTTTTAAAACTTTCTTTTAAAAGATTCTGTTGTAAGGTCAGCATTTTTCATCCATTCCAAACAAATCAATTAATAAATCTGATTCAAACTTAATGGCATTTAGACAAATCGTGTTTGACAATTGTAAAAATATTAGCGTTCCAAAACACAAATACTTGATGGGTCAAGTTTACAACTTGGAAACACACTAATCCTTCCTTCAGGGGATGGGAGGAACTGGGTGGACGCATACTGCACTGGTAGTTAAAAAATGGCACTTGATGTAATCCCTTCTGGTAATTAATGTACACACTTATTGTATGTTGTACGTCCTTGAACTTAAAAATAGCACTTAGCATTGTGTAGCATCTTATCCTAGCTATCTTTGATGTATACAGGGAATGGGTTAACCTAACGACTAAGTGCTTGGCACTTGGGTCAACAAACATCCTTATTCTACGACCATCCTTACTGTACCGACCGATATATTGTTTCTCTTCTGACAAATGTGATTATTGTAAGTCGCTTTGGATAAAAGCGTCTGTTAAATGCCCTTAATGTAAACGTCTTCCTTCTCTAAACTAGGGATGCACCGAATATTCGGGGCCGAAAATGGCCCAAAACATAATGTTCGGTTTCGGCCGAAGGAGTAAAAAGGCCGAACATAATACACAAATAAACATTTTTATTTATTTATAAAAAAAAAAGTTTTTCTCATTAATTTAAAGGTACATTGTAATTAAATTCTTGCTATAATGTCTGCTGGAATGTTAGAAAACGTTCAGTATTGAATAAATATTTTCTATCAAATTTGTAATTGATTTTTTTTTTTTATAGAAAAGCAAGACAAAGTTTATAAAGGACATTTAATTGTTTGATTTATGCAATGGTGAAAAATTAATGCAAAATGAATGAAAAACATCAAAAGCCACATTCGGGTTTCGGTTTCGGCCTTCGGCCAACTGTTTCAGTATATTCGGTTTCGGTTTCGGCCAAGAATTTTCATTTCGGTGCATCCCTACTCTAAACCTTGGCGCTGCCCAGGTAGATGGTGAGCTCTGAGCGGTGCACTGGGGCTGGAGGCGCTGCTGCCTTGCTCTGGGTCTCAGACCAGCGCTTCCACCACTCCCCAAGCTCCGTGGGTCCGGTCAGCCGCCTCTCCTTTATCTGCTCTGGGGGCACTGGAGCGTGAGGCTGGCTGGGCGTCTCCTTCCTGCCCGTATCTCTGCCGCCCGCCGCCTCACACGTTTCCACTGCGAGGCTGATCTCGGTGACTCCTTTTCCCAGGGTCCCGCGGTCCTCCCCCTCCCCCACTGTCTTCTGGACGGGCGGTGTCGCCCCAGCGGTGAAGGCCAGCCGCTGCATCCTGCACCGGTACTCCTCTAGTTCGGCCTTACACTGCCGGGCTTTCTCCCGCAGCTCCAGGAACTGGGTCTGGATGTCCCCCTCGAAGCCCAGCTCCGCCTGCAGCTGCTGCTCCCAGAACAGCACCTCCTCCCTCTCCTCCTCCTCCTCCTCCTGTTCTTGGGACGACCGCCGGCTGTCCGGCCGGGCCGGTCTCTCCGTCTGCTGGCCCTCCAGCTCCTGGATCTGCCGGTCCACCGACGACAGCTGGAGGTCGAGGTCACGCAGTCGGGAGCCCTGAGACGTGATTTGCTCTCTCAGTTTGATCTTCTCTTCTTCCGCCCTGCTCGCCCTCCCCAGGGCCCCGTCTTTGGACGTTAGGTTCTGGTCTTTGGCCCCTGGGTTCTGGTCTTTGGCCCCTAGGGACTCGTCTTTGGCCACTAGGGACTCGTCTTTGGCCCCTGGGTTCTGGTCTTTGGCCCCTAGGGTCTGGTCTTTGGCCCCTGGGGTCTGGTCTTTGGCCCCTGGGGTCTGGTGTTTGGCCCCTAGATTCTGGTGTTTGGCCCCTAGGGTCTGGTCATTGGCCCCTGGGGTCTGGTCTTTAGCCTTTAGGGTCTGGTGTTTGGCCCCTGGGTTCTGGTGTTTGGCCCCTAGGGTCTGGTCTTTGGCCCCTAGGGTCTGGTCTTTGGCCCCTAGGGTCTGGTCTTTGGCCCCTGGGTTCTGGTCTTTGGCCCTTAGGGTCTGGGGTTTGGCCCCTGGGTTCTGGTCTTTGGCCCCTAGGGTCTGGTGTTTGGCCCCTAGGGTCTGGTCTTTGGCCCCTAGGGTCTGGTCTTTGGCCCCTAGGAATGACTTCCTGAAGCGCGGTTCATCAGGGCCGTTCTCGGCCGTGCCGCAGCAGGACGCTCGGCGCTCCCTGCTCTGTCTCTTCCGCCTCCTGACGCGGCTCAGGAAACCCTCCTGGCCCGAGGCCTCCTGGGACCCGACGGAACCGGAAGCAACCGGAACGTAGCAGACGGAGCCCTCCGGAAGGTTGCCGGTACCCTCCTTCCCGGTCATCTTGTTCCCCTCCGGGTCGCTGACGCAGTAGTGGAGCCGGCCGCGGCCCAGACTCCCCAGCCACCCCCAGGCGTCCATCAGCGTCAACGACTTCCTCTTGGGCCTCTTGACTTCCTCCAGAGGCCCCTCCTCTTCCTCTTCCTGCCGCAGCCGGGTCAGCACCGGCAGACTCTGGCGATGGGCGGAGCTGGCGAGCGGGCCGCCGCCCTTCCGGGTCCCGGACCGCGGGTCGGGTCTCCTCCGTCTCAGCGGGGGGCCGGGCGGGTCTTGGGGGTCCGGGGGTCTGCCGCCGGGCGCCGGGTCCCAGAGGAGCGGGGGTCTGTGGTTGAGGAGGAGGGTGAGCTGCACCTCCTTGCCGTGCTCCCCGTACTTGTGCAGGGCCTCCAGGAGCCGCTCTCCGGGGGCCACGCAGCGCTCGAAGTCCTTGAACTTCTCCTGGAGGGTGTAGCGTCCGGGGCGACCTGGAACCACAGAGGAGCTGCTCAGCCAAGGGCCGCCTCGGGCTCACACACTGATCAACTACCCCTACCCCCGTAACCTTAATGGTAACCAACCAACCGTAATCCCTGACACGCTTGTAACCTTACCGTAACTAGCCCTTACCCCCCTCGCCTTAACTTAGACTAACCCTTACCCAGAACCCTAAACAACTTACAACCCTAACTTAGCAATCACCCTATCCCACTTAAACCCCTAACCCATGTAACCTTAAACCTAACTAGCCCCTAACCAAATTATAACCCAAACGTACCCTTACGCCTAGCATCCGGACCCGACTAACCCTAGCCCCCTCACCCCGACCCCTGACCCCTGACCCCAACACCCCAGGTATACTCACTGAGGGCTTGAGCCAGAGCGATGACCACCTCCTGGCAGGTGGTGCTGTCCGTGACCCCACAGACCACCCGGGGAACCCCGTCCACATGCACCTTCACCTCCATCCTGCAGCTGGGACCCCCCCCCACCACAGTTTACATCAGGGGTAGTCGTCTAGACTCTGCATACCCTCCCCCCTCATCATTGTACGTCATACGTCCTGGCACTTAACAGTACCCTGCATCGTGGAGCGTCTTATCCTGGCTATCTTTGTCGTGTACGGGGAATGGGTTAACCTAACGGCTGTTAGAGCTTGGCACTTGGTCCTATGAACATCCTTTCTGAACCGACAGCGATATATTGTTGCTTCTCCTTCTTCTGACAAATGTCCTTATTGTAAGTCGCTGTGGATAAAAGCGTCTGCTGAGTGCCATGAATGTAAACATAGGGTCGGGAATCATCAGGGGGTCTCCGCAGTCAACCAAGTGGATCACAGCTGGGCCACAAACTATATTTCTATCATTGAGATTCAGCATATACAGTACATTCTGTCTTCAAGTCAATCGTGTTTGTAAAGCCCTTAAGCACTGTTAGTCTGAGGGCTTCACAGGTCTTTTGTTAACGACCCCTGACCCTAGCCCCCCAAAGTCTGTCTTGTTTGATCGTTAGCATGTTTTCAGACGGGATGGAAGTGGAACACTGTTTTGATCAGTATGTTCTTCGACAACTGCATTAATAATGACAATGTAAACATACATTTAGTGGGTCCCTCCGGGATCTCTGATTAAATGCTTTTATCAAAAGCCACTTTTTTAGGTGAAAGTTAATAATGAGGTGCTAGTTGTCTGGTCAAAAGGGACACTGACAGAAGACACTGGGGGTTTGAACCGTTACCCCACCAGGCTATCCTGCTGTCTGTCTGTCTGTAGTCCCACACAGGAAGTTGGGCAGACCGCTAAATGTCTGTCATTAACTATCACTGTGATCTGGTCAGAAGACCGTGGGGACAGTAAGGCTAAAGTTAGCCGCTCTAACTTGACCAGTGATGATAGGAACACATGCAAGAATGAAAGAATGAGTGAATAATAAGCAAAGAATTAACAATAGGCAACAAAAAAATAATCCTAATCTGAATATTACTATGTATTAATATTTTCTTTCAAAAGCTGTTTGTAATGATGAATCAGGGCCAGGCTATGAATGATAATGCTTGCTTCTTAACAGACAAGATCTGGCACTGTAGCATTACTAAAAGTTTGATACAAATATAAAGGCCAAAATCCAGATGAAACAAGTACAAATTACCAAGTAATCACATAAATATTATAATTCTCATTCATATTGAAAAACATCAACTAATGATAATCATATGTGATTTCAGGAGTTAGGTCGCTGTTGAGACAGATCTTCTAAATTCCTAGTTTAATTTAAACAAAAAAATGAAATGACTTACCGGCTGTTCTCGCAGATAGAGTTGTGCGTTGTCCGGTCGGAACACAATTAACACTCATTTACATTCCTGAAGACGTCGACTAGAAACAGTTTATGGACACACCCCTGTGTGTGTGTGTGTGTGTGTGTGTGTGTGTGTGTGTGTGTGTGTGTGTGTGTTGGGGGGCACTTTTCTGCTTGGATACTTTTTCATAGATGTTTTTCAGGGAAATGCAAGCTGTCTGTTGGTTTTATGAAGTTGCACTTGAACATTTGAATAATGTTTAAATTGTTTAATACAACACAGAATACTTTACAAATAACTTTTGTGTTGTATTATTTTCTAAGAATGAAGAAAATATCATTGATTCAATATCTGGTTGCGGCATCTAGCATGTACTAATTTAACTTTGAATTTGGGTCTGGTTTATTTAAGAAAATAATAAAATTCCATGAAAAATATCAGGCATGCTTTCAATCCCCTGCAGTAATGTTGGTCGTCCACAAGAGGGCGCCAAATATAAACCGCTCCCCGCCACAAAGGCAGCGAACACCTGACTGGCGGTCGGACTGCGGAGGGAATGGAAGCCCGACAGGTCTACCGCTCTCCTCATAGATCCATCAATCGAACTGGGGAATAGAGTCCTCAAGAGCTCGGAGAGATTTAAAAGTTATGGAGGCTGCAATCTACCAATAATTTGGCATCGGGGCGAGGGGGAGAGAGATTTAGATGTTATGGAGGCTGCAATCAAGCGACTCTTGAGGCTGAAGTGCCGGTGAGAGGCAGCACCTGCCGTGTGATGTAACCTGTAACCTGACAGCAAACCTCCGTCTGCCAAGGGCCGAGAAAATAAGATCCGTTATTTGAGAGAGGCGACCGCTTAACGCATCTCCGAAAGTCCAGACCCTGACCCGGTCCACACACGTAGACCACGTAACAGAGACCCTGCAGAAAGTTCCTGGTCTAAACCCTGAACCCAGTCTCGACCACTGGACAAAGGGGCCCGGGAGAGACCCTGTGGCCCTCACAGAACCGTTTGGCCCTCACAGAACCATGGAACGGTGGAACACGACGAGTGGAGGAGAGGGAGGACAAGTTGAGGGGATGAAGTTCAACAACACAACTAGGCCTTCAACACAACTAGGTCACCAACACAACTACAGTCCCTCCAGAAAAACGCGATTATGAGATCGCATAATTCAACGCATAAACAGCCAAAGTCCTCATAATAATGCGGGGGCCGCATTTTTTCAAATATGCCGCACTTTCACCGCATAAATTGCCGATTTCCGTGCAAAATATGCGGGGCTTGCATGATTTCATAAACTCTCATTTTCGTTGCAAAAAAGTCACATATATCTTAGCAGAAAGTGGAACAATTTTGCATTTACTTCACACAAGAGCAGCCAAGTTCCCGCAATTTCATCGCATAAAATTGCATAAATATGCCGCATATTTCATTGCATTTTTTAAGAAAACATGCCGCATAATCAAGGATTTTTAGCCGGAACAATCACAAAAAAACGGCGCATTTTTCTGGAGGGATTGCAACTAGGTCGCCAACACAACTAGGTCAACACAACTAAATGTAGGTAAACACAATTAGGTCTAGGTCCAAAACTAGGCCTACAACACAGCTAGGTCAACAACACAACTATAGGTCAACCAAACAACTAGGTCAACAACACAACTGCATCCACAACACAACTAGGTCTAAAATACAACTAAGTCAACACAACTAGGTCAACAACACAATTAGGTCTATGACACAACTAGGCCTACAACACACCTAAGTCAACACAACAAGGTCTACAACACAACTAGGCCTACAACTGGTCCACACAGTTAGTTCTGCAACACAACTAGATATCCAACACAACTAGGTCAACACAACTAGGCCTACAACACAACCATGTCCGTTTCCTGTCCATTTGTTCACACGTGCCTGAACTAGATGTTCTTCTGCCTGAGTCTATGGTTGTGTCACAGAACCGTACACTCGGAGCAGGTGTCCCCCAGTTGATCGCTGACATTTGGGATCCGATTCCCCTCGAATGGGCACCCCAGTCCGGGGCGCTGCTGTTGCCGTGGCAGCGGTGGCAGTTGGGGGGGGGGGGGGGGGGGGGGGGGAGTAATACATACGTAAATTAATACACAAAGATGCACCTTGGCTCCAGTTAGTTTTACATAATGCAGTGAGCTAACCCGTTAGTTTTACTTCATGCAATGAGCCAACAGACAAACGCATGGTAACTTTACACAACAGCTACTGCCTGCTCCTCATATCAGTCAGTCAAGGGGCTCCGTGTGCTCCTAAAATAGAGCCGGACGGCAGCACACGGCTGGCTCGTCCTCCGGTATCCAGGACGGGGGTCTAGTTTCACGGGAGGGGGGAGAGAGGGTCTCATACGTCCAGTTAAGTTAGACACGGAGAGCCCCCACACGGAGAGTCCCCCACACTACCGCCTCAGCGTCCACAGCAGCCGTACCTGTTGCCCTCTTGCTCTGTAGTCCCCTGGGAGTGTGATCCGGACCTCCGCCGCCATGCCGAAAGTACTCCTTCCCGGTGAGTATCGACAGGAGTCGAGTCTGCAGTCGGGACTCTGGGTGGTGGGAAAACATGATCTCACGCCGAAAAGTTTAATCGAGGAATGGTGAAGTTTCTCAAGACCGGTCGCACAACGATCAGACACTGAGGGGAGGTGGCAGAGATAATAATATTAAAAAAAAATAGCCTAAATATGTCCTCACGCATTTGGGTCATTGTCACACTGTAGGCCTATTTATTTTTAAACCACATCGCTCCTGAATTAATGAAAATACGGTATGAGATTAACACCATAATAATATAGACGCCCCGTGATTTCCATAATGATTGTATGGGTGACAGACGCTCCTATGCTACAAGTGAAAGCAGAGGTGCATGCTCCCCGTCCACATTCCCACTGCGGGCACGGAGGATTCTCCGGATGCATTCTCCCATCACCCTTTGCAGTCTCTGCCCAACACAGTCGAACCACCACTAAGATGGGGGAATTATAGGTCCGGAAAGACAAACTCTCTATCCATCATTCTCTAGTTTTTTATAATTACGTGGGTCTGAACTTTAACTTTTTGAACTAGTTCCACCTGCTGGGTTTCGTAGAAGCAGAACTTACTGGTTATTATGGAGGGGGGAAAAGGGATGGACTTTTCTTATTGTAGGCTACCTTAACAGACATACAGGTGACCTTGGGTGTCTTGAAAGGCGCCTCTAAATTAAATGTATTATTATTATTATACATTTATATGGATTTGTAGTAGGCCTAATGATCTTTTTTTTTTTAACCTTCTTCATTGTGAGGCATTTGGAAGATTATGTATAAATCTGTTTGAATTGTTCTTCAAACCGATACATTTCTAAAACCAAAGTAAGTTAGTGGGGTACTGGGGCACTAAACCGAAGTGTAACTAACCTAACGGTTCTCTGCTGGTCAGTGAAATAGTAGACGGGTCGGCCCATTAAACCCTGGTGTGGGGAGTGTGGGTGTGGAACCCCTACAGGGACTTGGAATGCCGTGTTTCAGACTGGGTATCATCGCACACTTGCATAAAATACCTAGGCCTACAATCAAAGGTATTACAGTTAAAGCAGAGACGTAATCCAACTCTTGATTGATTCTATCAATTCAACCATCTATTAAAAGCAAAAGCCTAATACTAAATGCCAGCTCGACCGATGTTGTTATTTTGTCCGGAGAAATGCTTTGGAACGTGCAAGGCAGTTGGGAATCCTAACTCCAGCGTGGGGCGCATTCACCGCCTGCCGATGTCCGACGGGGAGTCAGTTTCCTGCCATAATTCAAACCTGAAATTTTTTTTTTCACAGACTTGTAAGTCTGGGTTTGAAAACTCAACACCTTGTAAAAAAGGTTTTGCAACACTGAAAAAAGAGATTATAACCTGAAAAAAACTAAAACTAAAATTCAAACATCTGTAAACATGATTTTGTGTTCTATTTTATCTTCTTCATCATTTTCAGCAACACATTTTCAAAGTTCAAACAATTTCACCACCGCATTTGCAGAGTTTCAAATCTGGCACTGTTCTAACGGTGTATTTCATTGTTGCCCGGTTTTGAAACCTTGTAAATGGGATTCTGCAAACAGGTGTTCATACATTGAGAAATACGTTTTGAAAGGTTGAATATTTAGTTTTAAAAACTTGTAAAGGTGTACGTTTACGACATTGCACCGTATTTTTTCAGAACTGACTTTTCAGCACTGACTTTTCAGAGATTTGAGCGCAAGCTTTGAGTCACGTGAATATTGGCAGTGTTCTGACGCCACTCGTTTTGAAACTCCTGACAGTCAAATCTGAAAACGTTCCTGGGGGCGGGACCATTTAGCTCTAAACCTATTTGTTGCTCTCGGCTGACGTACATTCCAATCACATGTGCCGTTCACCGGGCTGTTCGTGATTGACAGTGCTCTGCCGATGACACGAATAACAACGGGTTGATTTCGCGGTTGATTTTGATTTCCATTTTCTGGAACCAGAGTCTCATCTCCATAGGACGCGACTAGCAAGGACGCGTCCTAGCAAGGCTGCAGCCTTCACTTTGGGAAACAGCCATGGTTCCAGAAAATGGAAATCAAAATCAACCGCGAAAGTCGCTTGTTATTTGTGTCATCGGCAGAGCACTGTCAATCACGCACAGCCCGGTGAATGGCACATGTGATTGGAATGTACGTCAGCCGAGAGCAACCAATAGGTTTAGAGCTAAATGGTCCCGCCCCCAGGAACGTTTTCAGATTCGACTGTCAGGAGTTTCAAAACGAGTGGCGTCAGAACACTGCCAATATTCACGTGACTCAAAGCTTGCGCCTGTGTGGTCAAATCTCTGAAAAGTCGGTGCTGAAAAGTCAGTTCTGAAAAAATACGTTGTAATGTCGTTAACGTACACCTTTACAAGTTTTTAAAACTAAATATTCAACCTTTCAAAACGTATTTCTCAATGAATGGACACCTGTTTGCAGAATCCCATTTACAAGGTTTCAAAACCGGGCAACAATGAAATACACTGTTAGAACAGTGCCAGATTTGAAACTCTGCAAATGCGCTGGTGAAATTGTTTGAACTTTGAAAATGTGTTGGTGAAAATGATGAAGAAGATAAAATAGAACACAAAATCATGTTTACAGATGTTTGAATTTTAGTTTTATTTTTTTTCAGGTTATAATCTCTTTTTTCAGTGTTGCAAAACCTTTATTACAAGGTGTTGAGTTTTCAAACCCAGACTTACAAGCCTTTGAAACCTTTTTTTTCAGGTTTGAATTATGGCAGGAAACTGACTCCATAACGGGCGCCCCTCCTCCGCGCGCCGATAGACTGCCTCGGGACCTTTGGCAAGGCACGTTTGGTTCCGTTAATGTGTCATCGGTCTGTCAACAACGTTTACATTTAGGGTTTCGTCACGCTTTGTGAAGCTTCCGACAATTGAAATTGGAGAAACCGACTTGGAGAGATTTTCCTTTGATTTCTAGCAACGGGCAGACAGACAGACGGACAGACGGACAGACAGACGGAGAGAGAGACGGGCAGACAGACGGAGAGAGAGAGACGGGCAGACAGACAGAGAGAGAGAGATGGGCAGACAGACAGAGAGAGACAGATGGACAGTTAGAGAGAGACAGATGGACAGACAGACAGAAGGAGTTTAGTGGGCGTTTTGCTCCTCGGAGTTTGCTGGTTGGAACCCTGCTATACGTGTGGGTACAAACATGCAGGATCGTCAGACGATGGGGGGGTTTGTCCACATGTATCCTAGCTGTATAGTTGTCAGTTTAAGAGGGATTGAATCGCACAATCTGACGTTCCATAAAATCATCTTTGTGCTTCTTGACCGAAACGCTTTGAACAGCGGTGAAATAATCTCTGCATGCTGCCAAAAAAGCTACCATGGTTTGATCCAAACCACTGACTCTAGATCTACACTAGACTAGTATCTTAGTAGACTACAGATCTATAGAACTATAAATGGGTTTTGAATCAGTCTTCTGCTGGTACTCATCCTTGTATTTTTTCCCATCTCACAAATTGTCAAATTGCAGCATTATTACCGGCCAGCGTCTACTCCTCCTATATCTTCCATCAGATATCCTCCATAAACATTCACGTGCATGCATTCATTTCCATGTTTTAAGTTTAGTGACAGAGTTAACTATTTCTTTAACTAAACATTACTTGATTTAACTTGACTAAATATTTTTATTAAAACGGTCATACTTAATATTATACATAATATTATATTTTGGTTTTCTGTTACATCTCTAATTGATCTCTCAACTATGCTAACTATGCTAACTGTAATGTTAGCGCTGCTAATCCCCTTCTTTCCCTAACCTAACCATGTGTTTTCTCTCGGCCTGGGTTTTCCTCCCTTGCTGGGGATTTCATAATCAGGTGGTCAGCAGAGTAAGTATTTCGAGGTACTGCAGGAACCTCAAACATACTGTAGTTGCTCGCTTTGCATTTCCTCAATTCTGAAGGCCTCCTTCAAGTGCTCGTGCAGTTACCTTGATGTGGTTGTGTTTTGTTGGCTTACAGCGGTAAATAATGAAAGAGGCCGATAAATGAGTCGATTGCGTGGCGGCCATTGGTCAATGACTGACAAAGTTCTCCTGGTTCTATCCTGGCTATTGAAGGAACCGTCTCATGACCAATGGAGTCAAAGCTCTTACTTGTAGACCTACTCTTTCCGTGTCCTACATCACCATAGTGTAGAATAGTGTCATGTTTGTACATGCATGCAACATGCTTCTGTAGAAAATACACATACTCCCAAGCTTGGTTGTGTATATGCAGCATGCTTTGTGTAGCATATTCCTCAATGCAAAGAAGTTGTTTGAAGCATCAGAGTTCCTTAAAGGGGACAATATTATGCCACCAGGTGTGAGTGTGATTAGCCTGCCCCATATGACATCACTCGTGTCCACCTAGATCTGTGCTGGATAGATCAGTCTACCAGCCTACCCAGTGGACTGAAGTAGACGTTGCTCATCTATCCAGCACAGATCTAGGTGGACACGCCCACTAGTGATGTCATATGGGGCAGATTTTCAAAACGGCTTGTAAGGCTGATCACACTCACACCTGGTAGTATAATATGTCCCCTTTAAAGGACCCCTATTGATTACCAGTGGGGAGTCTTGATCGGCCGGAACATCTCCCCTCTAATGACATCACAAGTGGGAGGCTCCGCCCAGAATTGTGATGGCTAGATCCGCCTACTCGTAGGGGGCAGTCCAATGAGGCTGGAGGGCGGAGCTACGTTTTGAAATGGCTTGTGATGGACAATGAACACCAACAGTGGTGATCATTGGTGGAAAATGCACGTTGTGTCACACTGTTTTTGTTCTCTGTTTGAGACGTTTCTCCTTGAGGGAGAAACGTCTCATTCGGCTTTTTTCTTATACTGCTTCATACATGAGTCGTCAAAAGGATTGTGCGAAAGGACCTTCTGCCTTTCCGCCATTCAGGCGTTTGCCATTTGCATTTGGTCCAAATAGACAACGGTCTGCAACACGGAATTTGTGTTGCAGACACAAATTCCCACAATTCCTTGTAGGAGGCAGTACCGGCACGTATTATTAAAGGGGACACATTATATCAGTGGGTGTGATTAGCCGTTACAAGCCGTTTGAATTGGCTTGTAACGACTAATCACGCTCACACCTGGTGGTATAATATGTCACCTTTAAATAGCTGAGAGCGACGTTTGTCCTTTAAACATGTCAGACGGCCATCAGCGCAGGTAACATTGCTAGAAATAAGACGCTAATAGCCGCTAATGGCCTTAGCGAGCTCGCTAGCTAGCTGGGGAAGCTCTGATTTTGTGTAAAGCGCTCACGCGGCGCCCGTCTCTCCCCTCAGAGACCGACGACAAGATGCGGGCCTTCGCAGAAAAGGTCTTTGCCTCGGACGCCAAGGACGAGAACGTGAGGGACGAGATCTCCATGTTCGACATCGCCGACGACTGTCCCATCCTGCACCAGGAGCAGGCCATGCACCTGGACCGGGACGAGGACGAGGAGAAGCGGTGGGTGGCACAAGAAGCCAGTTTGAGGCTGTTTTTTTTTTTTTCAGGGGGGGGGGGCCTTTGTTGTTGTTTTATTTTTTGCTTGTCGGATTTAATTCTTTCTTTGAAATTGGCTTTATTCGAACTGTGTTTGTGTGTGTGTGTCTATGTACATGTTTGTGTTTGTCTATGCACATGTGTGTGTATTTGTGTGTGTGTCTATGTACATGTGTGTGTGCGTGTGTGGATGTCTATGCACATGTGTGTGTGTTTGTGTGTGTGTGTCTGTGAGTGTGTGTGTCCATCCATATGTGTGTGTGTCTATTTACGTGAGTTTGTGTGCACTTGTGTGTGTGTGTGTCTGTCTGTGTGTCTATGTACATATGTGTGTGTGTGTGTGTGTGTGTGTCTATGCACATGTGTGTGTGTGTGTGTGTGTGTGTGTGTGTGTGTGTGTGTGTGTGTGTGTGTGTGTGTGTGTGTGTGCAGTAAGAAGAGGCGCCAGCGGTGCCGCACCATGGGGGTCCCGGTGGCCTGCTCCTCCCTCTCCTCCGTGGCCCCGGTGGTGGATGTGGAGGTGGAGACCCCCACCTACCTGGAGGTGCCCGACTTCCAGAGGGTGGCCATCATCGGGGACTACGCCTCCGGGGTACGCTGCCTCCGCCGGTTGTTGTGTTGTTGTTTGTTGTGGTTTGTTGTTGTCATTGTTTGTTTGGGTTTGTTGTCGTTTATTGTGTTTGATGTTGTGTTGTGTTTGTTATTGTTTGTTGTCATTGTTTGTTTGTTTTTTTGTTGTGTTTTGTTTGTCGGCGTTTGTTATCATTGTTTGTTGGGATTTGTTGTCGTATTTTCTTTGTTTTGTTGCTGTTTGTTGTTATTTGTTATTGTTTGTTGTTGTCTATTATGGTTTGTTGTTGTTTATTCAAAAACCATCAACCAGGGAAGAGGTGTGTGACATCGGACATTAATGCACAAGTTGAGCTGAGGTAGGGTAAGCTGTGATTCATCAATCCCAGACAGGGAGTTAGTGAATCGATGGCCACATTGTGGTGTTAGCTTGATATACGTTCTCTGATCAATCACTCAATCGATAAAACACATTTTAGAACACTGCGACACAAAGTGCATATCAAGGGAAACCAGAACCGGACATTTAAAATAAAGAACAAAAAATAAATAAATAGTTTAACTTCAATTGAAAACAAAAAGTACACGCTCCTTGTTTAAATAAAGCAAAAATAACATGGTATGAAGACATGCCTGCCTCTCATGTGTGTTATTCTATGTATCCTGAAGCCTGGTCCACAAGCTAAGACCTGGTCCTGGGGCCTACTGAAGCCCGGTCCACAGGCTAAGACCTGGTCCTGGGGCCTACTGAAGCCCGGTCCACAGGCTAAGACCTGGTCCTGGGGCCTACTGAAGCCCGGTCCACAGGCTAAGACCTGGTCCTGGGGCCTACTGAAGCCCGGTCCACAGGCTAAGACCTGGTCCTGGGGCCTACTGAAGCCCGGTCCAGAGGCTAAGACCTGGTCCTGGGGCCTACTGAAGCCCGGTCCAGAGGCTAAGACCTGGTCCTGGGACGGGGTGCCAAGCTGCCCCCCCCCCCCCCCCCGGGTGTTGTCCCCCCAACAGGAATAGAGAGCCATAAACTCCCTGGGCTTACTGCGGGTTCGAATCCCAGCAGGTGGGGTTTTGGGTTTCACCGAGGCGTGGTTGATATTTACAGAGCGCCCTGTGCTCTGGACACACAAAGTCCCGTTTCCGGGACCCTCCCCCCCCCGCCCCCCCCACAACGCAGACACGTCGTTCAAACAAAGCTCCCGTCCACGATTAACGTGAATCGCTCACCTGTGGAGACGAGACGGCAGGGAGAGCCCAGGAGCAGAGGAGAAGATGTAGGAGAATAGCATTTTACTAATAATGAATGACTTAATTGTACTAATTAATTAATTAACTCAACCGAACGGAGCAGGATCAAAGCTGCCCATTCATTACAATGATATTCATTATCAGTCACGGAAGGGATTTGAAAATGAATCACAATAGCATGAAAAGTCATGATTCTGTTTTTTCTAATGGTCGTCGACCTTTGACCCCCCCCCCAAAAACGTGCTTCCTGCTCCATCAGGTGACCATGGACGACTTTGAGCTGTCCTGCAAGGGCCTGTACCGCGCCATGAACATCAGGGAGAAGTACATGAGGCTGGCCTTCCAGCGTTTCCCCAACATCACCTCCCAGTACCTGAGGGAGATGGAGGGCGAGCCCTTCCGTGCTGAGGACCAGGTCCAGCCCGGTAGGTCTCCGCAGCCCGGGACCCAGGTGGGCGGGGGGCGGGGGGGGGGGGCGCAAATAAAGCCCTGTTTGGGGTTTATTTGCGAGGGTGTCCCGGAGGCGGTGTACGGCCTCTGTCACACCAAATTTGTACCGGGTGCCAAATTTGTACCGGGTACGTCATCCTTACGTAATCCATTCCAAACCTGCCTGGCAACAGACGATCGCGTCGAATGACGTAGGAAGGTTCAAGAACATTCGCAAACTCGTTCATTGAGCGCGACAAGACAGATTATTGTTGTAAAACACTTATTTTATAAATTCGATTAAACAATTAAATGCAATACAAATATAAAGTAAAAACAAGTGTTATCTAGCGATCCGTTATCTGTATAATGTTATTTTGTCTTTGGCAACATGAGCACGAATGTTTTTCAAAACCTGCTTTATACACTCAGTTTACTAGCTAAATTCGATTAAACAATTACATACAATACAAATATAAAGTAAAAACAAGTGTTATCTAGCGATACGTTATCTGTATTATGTTATTTCGTCTTTGGCAACATGAGCACGAATGTTTTTCAAAACCTGCTTTATACACTCAGTTTACTAGCTAAATTCGATTAAACAATTACGTACAATACAAATATAAAGTAAAAACAAGTGTTATCTAGCGATACGTTATCTGTATTATGTTATTTCGTCTTTGGCAACATGAGCGGGAATGTTTTCTGAAACCTGCCCGGCAACGGACAACCCCTTATGTACAACCCCTTACGTAATCTGTTGTTCGTTGCCTGGCAACGGACAACAGATTACGTACCTGGTACAAATTTGGCAGCCGGTGGTTGGTGTGACATCTCTACGCCACACCTCTTCGTCTGTCGGGGTCACCTCACCTCGTCCATGACAATCACGGTGACGTTGTCCCCCCCCCCCCCCCCCGCAGTCTTCACCTCCCCTCCCAAGAAGGGCGAGGACCCCTTCGACGTGAACGCTCTGCCCAAGAACCTGGGCTACGTGGCGCGCATGAAGGACGGCGTGATCTACGTGTACGACGACCAGGCGGCGGCCGACAAGGGCCAGCCGCGCGCCCTGCCCTGCACCGACTACGACACCTTCATCGACGACATGAACTTCCTCATCGCCCTGATCGCCCAAGGCCCCACGTAAGGCGGCCCGCAGGGGGGAGAGTGTGGGGTATAGTCTGGGACATGTTTGTTGTTGTTTTTTTGTGTTTTGTTTGTTTTGTTTTGATACGTTAGGTGAAAACGTCACTCTGTCATTTCTGGTTTGTAGAAAGACCTACACTCACCGTCGGCTGAAGTTCCTCATGTCCAAGTTCAACGTCCACGAGATGCTGAACGAGATGGAGGAGCTGAAGGAGCTTAAGAACAACCCGCACAGGGACTTCTACAACTGTAGGAAGGTAACAGAGTCGCGCTGTAACAACAGAACGTACATGTAACGCTGTTACCTCAGAACCAACATGTAACTCTGTTACAACAGAACGTACATGTAACTCTGTTACAGCAGAACCAACATGTAACTCTGTTACAGCAGAACCTACTTGTAACTCTTTTACAGCAGAACGTACATGTTACAACAGAACGTACAGATTACAACAGAACCTACAGGTTACAACAGAACGTACATGTTACAACAGAACGTACATGTTACAACAGAACGTACATGTTACAACAGAACGTCACGCTGTTGCAGCAGAACGTTCTCGGGAGGTAGCTCCAGTGTATAAAACCCGTCCAGGCCTCTGACTCTCTGTGTCCCCCACCCGGCCGGCAGGTGGACACCCACATCCACGCGGCGGCCTGCATGAACCAGAAGCACCTGCTGCGCTTCATCAAGCACTCGTACCGCGTGGACGCCGAGCGCGTGGTGCGGAAAGTGGACGGGAAGGACGTGACCCTGAAGGAGCTGTTCCAGGGGCTGAACCTGCACCCCTACGACCTCACCGTGGACTCTCTGGACGTCCACGCCGTACGTCCGCCCCCCCAAACTACAACATGTTCCCGTACCGTTCTCTCCTTACCGATACCGGTTTGGAATCCTGAACTTGAGTATCGATACCGATACCGAGTATCTATACCGATCCCGAGTATCGATACCTATACTGATTATCGATACCGATCCCGAGTATCGATACCGATACTGAGTATCGATACCGATCCCGATACTGAGTATCGATACCGATCCCGAGTATATACCGATACCGCGTCCACCGTTGTAACTATTAACAACGCTGGTTATTATTGAAGGGGTTCTCATACGATGACGGCATTGTACATTCGGTTCACTTACTGTCGACCAATTGTATTTTGGAACAAGATCACTTCAATTTAAAATTAAAAAAAAAAAAAAAATTCTGTGATTGTGATGAAACATTTGTATTCTTGTCGTCACGTGCCCGTGCCTCCATGTTCCGTCACTCTCTCCTGAAGGGAAGACAAACGTTCCAGCGCTTCGACAAGTTCAACGCCAAGTACAACCCGGTGGGCGCCAGCGAGCTGCGCGACCTGTACATGAAGACGGAGAACCACCTGGACGGGGAGTACTTCGCCACCATCATCAAGGTGAGAGACCCCAGGCTCCTGTGTTTCATATCATAGATTTAACAATTATTCACCGAAGGGGAAGTGAATAGTGGGGAATGGCCCCCT